>NC_061148.1:9643356-9839934 GCF_905220365.1 Vanessa cardui
TGAGATACATTACAGACGTTCTATACTTGTTACTGCTTATGATATCTTGTCCTTAATTTGAATATGATTTTAAGTGAAATTCAATCTACACTTAGAGGATGATTACATTTTACGAGTGATATACGAAATTGTAGTCTTACAGAATCTCACTGCGGGTGTTGAATGGAAATCGGAATATTAAATGCAGTCGGAATTATAAAATAATTACTTACCCGTCCCGGCTTAGCACGGATAGAATCGTATTAATTTTACGCAGTGGCATGATTTTTCCGTCATCTTCAATAGTTATCTTTGTATTCGAAGCGATTTAAACAAGTGAATACATCCAAATATTCTCCATGACTTCTTTCTCACTTCGTCCTTTGTTAAAAATCGTATGAAAATTTTGTGACTTTTGAAGTTTATCGCATTCACTTGGTCTGGACTTTATTTTATGATTTAGGCGAGTAGAAGAGTCACGAATACTTGAATTAAATCATAATTGGTATTTTTTATACCACGGTCGACTTATTCTTAATTTATAATCCAAGTTTAAAATAAGCAGGAGATCACACAATTTACACACACAATCTTAAAGTATTGATGATACACAGTTTTTAGAGAGTCCGATATTTTGAAATTATTTTGTTTTAAGGTATAGGTTGGGGGACGAACATATGGGCAACCTGATGGTACGTGGTCACCATCATCATAAGAAATATTAACCATTCCTTACATCGTCAATGTGCCACCAACCTTGGGAACTAAGATGTTTTGTCCCTTGTGCCTGTAGTTACACTGGCTCACTCACCCTTCAAACCGGAGCACAACAATACTGAGTACTGTTATTTGGCGTTAGAATAACTGATGAGTGGGTGGTACCAACCCAGATGGGCTTGCACGAAGTCTTACCACCAAGTAAGTAATATTCACAACAAATATAGTAAAATCAATCGCGATTAAGGTACGAGGTATATTTAAAAAACGCAAATCTAAGCAACAATAGTTATGGAGGGTAGTTTGCTGTACCTCATGAGTGCTGTTAGAGAAAATGGTTGCCATATTTAAAAAAATATTCGTCAATTTGAGACAGAAATAAAAATTACAGCAAATAAAATAATCTTCTTTTTTGTTTGGTTATTATCTTAGAACTCTGTTATTTATGAACCAATTTGAAAAAATATTTTTAGGTTGGTAGGGTACACCTCCCGTTGGGTTTATTTTAGTTTGAAGTAAAGGTTTGAAAAGTATAGTTGTTTAAAAATAATATAGTATTAACAAAACAAAATTACTTTTATAAGAAATTTATTGCAAGGATATAAAATAATAATCATTAACAACAAAATACTTCAATCAATTTCTAGTTTTCTAATAATATTACAAAAACAATAAAACAATGATATGCCTGACCGTATTTCGCGCCACCTCGCACCAAAAAGAGAAATAATTTTAAAAGCCATCTGTCAGCTTGACGTATGCCGTTCGGAAAGTCACACTAATTCTCCTTATAATAAGTATTATATGATGACAGAGTATATCAAAGCTAGAAATATCCAGAGGCGTTCGCTAGTATTGTGATTGCATTCACGCGCCAACTGCACGATGTCTCTATATTTTGAATATAACCTTTTTTTTAAGCTGCAAGCATAGAAAAAAGTACACTTACTTTTTAAGTCTTAGTATTTTTCTATCTATTTTATTTTAATCGATTTAAAACATTTTATTATTAATCTAAATAAAAAATAAGATAATCATAATTAATTGTATGTATAATTTATTGAATTAACTAGCAATCTGCCCGGCTTCGCACGGGTGCAATGCTAAAACAAAATATACCACAGAATATCTTACAACGCTCACAGCTTTTCGGTCGTTAGATAATACAAAACACTATGTTCCTGCGTTATAAATCTGTACTATCTTCGAAAATATTCTTTATTCTTTATGTAATTTACATGCTCTAAAGGGCTTTATTGATCAGTATTAAATGCACATGTATTTATGGTACTTATATGTGTAATGATAAATGCTGCTTAAAATCCCTTCGAGAATAAGCCATTATTTCTCGTAAAAGGTAAACGATAAAAAATGTTTATTGTGGGTCATCTTTAAGAGATACACATACAACATCGCGTACTTTTTTGAAGATTAAGGTGTAATATTATCGTACATTTTGATCCATCTCATAGGCATAAGCCAACGTTTGTAATTCAAGCGCAAAAATGTGTTTTTACGATATCACTTTAAAACATCTAAAATAATTAGTGTTTTTCTACTATATTGCGCATGTATTATACATTTGAACCTTCCTCTTAAATCACTCTATCTATTAAAAAAACCGCATGAAAATTCATTGAATTATTTTAATTTTAAAAGCTACTAACAGCGTATGTAAAGAAGATTATAATCTGTTTTATTATTTAGATATTAAATAATCAATTAGAGATATTTCACATTTGTAATTAGTAAATTATTTTGGTTTTATCGTCCTCGTTATACTCGTAACATTACACAAGTTGGGCGAGGTAATCAGCGAAGTTTTGAGCAGAAGCCGCTTTGTGCCGGGACGCGATAAACGGAATCGCTTCTACGTGTCGTCGCAGAATCTGATGTGTTTTTATGTTTCCCTACTATTTATCTATTTATTAACATCATTGTACATGATGTCACCATTGGAAAAACTTAAATAAGTGCAGCACATTACCCTTATCCGACAAACAGATAGTCTTTGTGCATTTGATAATATAAATAACGGGTGTAGTGTGTAGTGTTTATGTGCTAAGCCTACACTTATGCGATTAAATTAAAAGTTACAATATTTAATATAATTACGATACATGTTAAATAAATGTATATATACTAGCTACCTATCGCAGCTTCACAAGAGATTTCTTTATATCTCGTTTTGAAATTAATAAATGTAATTTAAATATTGTTACTGCCCTAATGCACCGCAAAAATAGACTGACGTGATTATTTTTAAAATTGCTGTTTTAATACCTCGCAATAACTAATTCTGATATCTATACATAATGTAGGAACTACATTTCAATATTCTCATTCGGTTGAAAAATCGAACCTTTAATTCGTCGTTCAATTTCCAAAATATTTTAATTTGTAATGTACCACTCCTGATTGGCTGACTCCTAATGTAAATTTTGTATATATATCGACACATTTGCCGAATAAAATTATTCCGATCCAACCAGCAAGAAGTGTTCTTTCTCTCAAGAAAAACCCAGAAGTAGTACCTACAGCAAATTAGATAGGGACCAGTACCCCTACAATACCTATATATTCTGATTTGATCAACTATTTTTTTCTGAAGCTATGCCCATGGGACGAACATTCTGATGGAGTCACCAAAAAACCTTCACTCCGCCAAGTTCGAGTAAAACGCTATATATATATATATATATATATATATATATATATATATATATATATATATATATATATATATGACGGCGGAGGGCCATCACCACAGTTATAGTTCATGGTTTTCTTTGTGGGCGTCTATCGGTGGGTGTCGTAGGATCAAGAAAACACACTTGTACTTGACCGGAATGCGCGATGGTTCTGTGACCGCACGCGCCGAACGCTCGGAAAGTAGTGATGTCCGACGTTCCCCTCTGGCACATGCTTACACAAACTCCATCGAGTGCCGCTACGTGGCGCTGGCGTTCCGGAAACGATTCCATAACGTAGTCTCGTGGTAGTGGTATACGTTCCACTAGATGGCGTTGACCGAAATAATTAACCCGGTTGCGACATATATATATATAACTACTTGGCGAAATATGTCTCTTGACTATCGTACGATTCGATCACAACGTGTCGCTTATTAAGAAAAGTGAACAACTTAGGTTATTATGACCCATTTCGAAATGCAACTCCCTGCATTGCGAGTAGTGACATCGCCTCACATAACAAACATCATAAAATACGCTCTTTGATCCAAACAGTCTATCTGTTGGTCTTTAACGGATAATCAGAATTTGAAGTAAATTGGGGAGAAAGAGCGCTCGAGCCCCATGGAATGAAATAGGCTACTTTGCTGACCTACAACTGGACCGTTTTTGGAAATTACAGTAACTTTAATAAGATTCTATAGTATCCTATCTGGGCTATAGAAAAATAAATTGAGCATATTAATAATACAAGATAAAATCACGTTAAAAAGGCATGGGCTAAGGTTGATTTCTAATCAAGATATATAAAAAAAAATACTTTTTATTGACATATTCTGTAATTAAAATTGTGAAAAATATTAACCACTAATTTTCTTGCGACTTTTTCTCGATAGAATCTACATTTCGAACCGCTAGCTTTACATTCAATTCAACTTGTTACACATTTCAAAGAGACGCTTCAAATGTGTTTTTAATGCCCTACTCTTCTAAATTCTCTTCCTAATACGGAATACTTTGATTTTGATATAGCAACGCTACCCGCTCCGCTCGTGACCTGAGCCACGTTCTAGCGGTCAAAGTTGAGTACAGAAGTGCGCTGACACCGGGTCGTTTTATTACTTCTATCTGCGATCGATCGAAGCGGAAAAACGCTTGCGAAGCGCGTGTAAGATTGGAAATCTGTTACACAAACGACAATCGAGCGAAAGAATTTATTTGTTACTTCCGTGTGGCTGTTCTGCTTTTATCTCTTGAGCTGTTTAAGTTTTTGTATCTACTTTTAAGTGAAGACATTTATCAAAATCATTTTTGATAAGTATAAAATATGAGTATATTATAATTAGAAATTAAGGAAGATTATGCCATTAATCAATTATATTTGGTTGAAGGTTGCAAGGCGGTTATCATGGTATGGTCATGTAATGCGGAGGAATGAGGAACATATTGTGAGAAAAGCCTTGAGCATGGATGTGGACGGATATAGAGGAAGAGGACGACCAAGGAAACGACGGATGGATTGTGTGAAAGAGGATATGGTTAGAAAGAATATTGCTTGTGAGATGACGTCTGACAGAGAAGTATGGAAGGAGAAGACATGTTGCGCTGATCCCAAATAATATTGGGATAAGGGCAGGAGGAGGATGATTTAGTTGAAGTCCACTATACCTACTAAAAAGTAATCATAATTTTTTTCCATAATATTAAGTTTATTTAAATGGTTGGTAGTTTAACAGATAGGCAAATGAGCCATGTCATGGTAAGCGGTGACCACTTAGCGGCCACTGCCAATAGACATTAGTGATTTAGAGATACACCACCAACCTTAGGAACTAAGATGTTGTATCCCTTGTGCCGATAGTTACAAGCAATATGTGGATGGTAGCTAGCTAGACCAGATTGCTCAATATGCGAATACAGAGTCCTGGTTATCCTTGAGAATACCGTTTGTTATCGAAATATATATGTACTTATTTATGAATCAAGCTGTGGGACATTTACAGGCGTTCCATTATACTAGTAACGTAACAACTACACTGTCTACAAAATAAACGACGCAAAACTATAAAAAATACACCCCGAGCGCAGACAGCTCGCGCGAAACTTTTTGACAATGACACGACAAGTTAAAGTTTTATGACGAAAGTGTTGCCAGCTCTGGAACAACGTTTTAAGAATTAACTATTGAAATTGTTGAAGGTAAAACTCTATACATATAATAAAATTGGAGCGTCCGTTTGTAATATTAAAATAGCCCTTTTTTACTCAATGCATATATACCAAAATAAGATTTTTACAATTTTTATTTGTCTGTCTGTCTGTCTGTTTGATCCGGGTTATCTCTGGAACAGTTGGACCGATTTTGACGGGACTTTCACTTGCAGACAACTGATATAATAAGGAGTAACTTATGCTACAATTTTTTTGTAAAATTCACACGCGTACAAAGTCGCGGGCACAGCTAGTGTTTCAAATAAAGTATATTTAATAATGCGTTGTGTATGAAATAAATTGCAGTTGAAAATTAATGCTACAATATTATATTTAATATTGGCAAAATTTTTAATTAAAAATGTATCTCTGAATTATTTGTTAATAACATACTATTTATAATGACATATTTAACGGTTTACTTTGCCGCTTATTAAATTTATTGGAAATCAATAACATATTCAGCTCTTATTTAAATGAATCAATTTAAAAAAACTTAAGTAAAATTAAACCTAGGAGCTGAGACCCAGTGGTTAGAACACGTGCATCTTAACCGACGTTTACGGGTTCAAACCCAGGCAAGCACCACTATGTATGTGTGCTTAATTTGTGTTTATAATAATTCATCTCGTGCTCGACGGTGAAGGAAAACATCGTGAAGAAATCTGCATGTGTAATTTCATCGAAATTCTGCCATGTGCATTCCACCAACCCGCATTGGAACAGCGTGGTGGAATATGTTCCAAACCCTCTCCTTAATGGAAGAGGAGGCCTTATCCCATCAGTGGGTAATTTACAGGCTGCCACTAAATAGTATTATTTTGTTCTAGGTTAAGAGATATATTTTAGGTTCTAATGTTGATGGTGTATTGCTGATGTAAGGGGTAATATTTTTTAGAGCATTTAACATCACGTAGCAGTTAGCTGTTATTTACAATATTTTCTTCCCAGGTGCTTCAGACAATTATCAAAACTATACTTGACACTTAGTGGTAGATCATTTGGCTTAACAATCAAATTTTTAAGTGAAACAGACACTAGCAACCGGCCCCTGCTTTACACGGGTAAAATATTGATGATAAATATACCACAAAAGATGGTTCATTTACGACATCACATTAGAAACTTCTAAAATTATCCATGTTTCTTTACTATATTGTCAATGTATAATATACAGAAACATTCTTTTCGAATAACTCTATCTATTAAAAAAAACCGCATCAAAATCCTTTGCGTAATTTTAAAGATCTAAGCACACATAAGGACAGACATCGGTAAGCAACTTTGTTTTATGCTGTGTAATGATAATGATATTATCTCATATGAAAATATTTACGAAATTTCATCATTCGAATATAAGTTTTAATATAAATTAACAGTCTGCCTCAATGTTCCGTAGTAACGCCTCACAAAAATAACCCATCAAGCAGTAAAAATGCCTTCACGTGGAAACCGATAAGCGCTCGTAAAATTATAACGTAAAATTATTTTACGGCTCCGACGCACCTAGACGTCGCAAACTTACGTAATTTCCTGTTGCCATGAATTAATTCGTCCGGAGTCATCTTTTTTCCCGAAACCAAAAACTTTTCCTCCGATATCATCTTTTAGATGATTTATACACCAGAGGAGTGAAGGTAAGGTAGCCACACGTTGTGTCAAAAACTGTCCAGTCCTGCGATTATATTAATTTTAAACTTTTAAATATATGTATATTAAACATACGATGTAGTTATTGAACTACCTAAAACAAAGTTTTAGATAGAATATTATTTGTCATAAAAACTTTTTAAGTACCTACAGACGTCGTTACAACGAGTTTGCGTCGTTAATAAATTATTGCTTATCAAATTCCCGTTCAGCGACACTAATTTGCTTTTACAACGCGTTTGTATGTAAACTCCTAATAATTAAAGAACACTGGTGTTTCATTTGTATTAAGTTTGCCCTAAATTGATTATAGGTATGGGCATGGGCATGGGCATGGGCATCCGATTTCAGATGTCGCCCTGTCTTAGCTTAACTTAACATCGTACGATATGTGAGAAAGAGATGAAATCGGCTTAACATTTGCTTCATCTCTTTCTCACAGATGGGTTACTTGTAAAGTTAAAGAGAGATAGGGCGAATATAATAGTACCTTGGACGCTTTGAAGCATCAGAACGATATATACATAGTTCTTCAGATTTGGTGAAAACGGTTACTCGTCAACATCAAATGATATTCCGACGCCATTCGATTTTAGATTAGTTTCGATATATCGGATGCATGCCAATAGAATTCTTTATAGCTAACTTAACAAATGAGTCTTCATTATATGCAAATCACGGTCGCCCTACTCCGACAACAGCAAGGGAAGTTCCTTGATGAATTTTCTTTTCATGTGTTTATATTTATACGACATGTTCTAAAAACTTCAGAGGAATTCGGCTCATGAAAAATGGATTACGTCTCCTCGCCTGTGTAAGTTTTCCAGCGATCTGTCTCGCTTGACAAACGTTCTGTTTTCGAATGTGTACTGACAGCCGCCATTAGTGTAACGTATCGAGTGCGTGGGCACTTAGTGTACCTTGAGTGTTAGACGAACATTCGCTTCTATTTTTAAATATAGAATAACGAATATCTTTACCAGAATATTCGAACACTACTATAAATACTTGTACTATTATAATTATAAGGGTCATTTTTCTTGATGCTTCGCTCGTGTTTAGGGTTGCCATGTGTTAGGCAAAAATGTAACAAAAATGCATTATTTTACACGTTTGTCACGTGACACAAAGCGCTCCTGATTGGCCGGGCTTATGATGAAGTCACTTGCTTGTTAACCTTGATTGTCTACTATATGTACAAAAGATTAAAATATAGGCAAGTGACGTCACCGACCCCATTGCAGCTCCATATTGTCCAAATAGCGTTTTCGCGCCTATAATATGGAATTTTTAATATGATATTTTTCGGCAAATATTGTACTAGAAATAAAAAAATCCTTTAGTTTCTTAACTTCTACTAAATAATATAAAATGGATTTTAAAAACCAGTCAAATGGCCAATTCGTTTCGTGGGTTTGGTCGTGAAAGAGCGACAGACAAACATACAGAGTTACTTTCACATTTATAATATCAGTATATAAGTATACATTTGTGAAGAGGTTTTGACTTTATAAATGAGTACTTTCAGGCACGCCTTGGCACGGCTTAATGTTACTTTGTAAAATATTACTCAACACAACATATAGAACATTTCCTGTATATTGATAATACTATGTAACATGTGTACAAAGTTTCAATGTAATCGAACGAAAGATTTGGGAACGTAAACAAAAAATGAAGAGCTATATATACTTATAATAAAACTTTATTTCGGGACTAACCTATATGAGTAGTTAATACAATATTTTCTTAAGAATCTATGTAGTATTACTACAATTACAAAATTTAACAACTAAAGCATTACATGTTAACTTTTAAAACACAACACTATATAAATAAATACATTCTCTAAAAATAATTTATTTATTAATGACTAGCTATACCCGCCCGCTTCGCTGGTCATTAGTCGAAGAAAAATAAATTTTTAATTTTTCATTTTGTAATTAATTACTGATCATCAACAATCTATACTTATAATAAATCTGTAGGGATGTCAATTCTGTACATGAAATATTTTTCCAAAATAACTATCAGAGGTTGAAAAGGGGTCGATACTGATGGCAAAAATGCAATCAGTAAAATTTTTGTCTATCTGTCTGTCTGTCCGTATAACCGTTATAGAAACAAAAACTACTCGACGGATTTTAACGAAACTTGGTACAATTATTTTTCATTCTCCTGAGCTGGTTATAGTATACTTTTCATCGCGCTACAGTCAATAGGAGCAGAGCAGTGAAGGAAAATGTCGGGAAAGCGGGAGAAGTTACTCCATATTTTAAGCTTCCGTCGCGTGTACAACCTTAATGGTTAAAGCTACATAGAAACTGTGTATTACGGAAATGTTCTCTTAAAATTATGTAAAAAATATCCCATGACAGCCTTTGTCTGTCTTTTATGGTTGACTCACAATAACACGTGTCACTCCCAACAAATTAGTAGTTTGAAGCTTTCTGATTATATTTGTCTATTCCTGCGTTTATAACACTCTCAATAATCCCAAATTAAAACAGGTTAACAGTATTAATTATTCAATAAAAAAGGTTCATAGAAATCGGTATAGAAACACCAAAGTTATTCATGAAATACGCTAATAATAAAATTATCGCACGTGAATACAAAATATATATTTACTTTTGTCGTAATTCATCATAAGTATTATTTTTATGGTTGACTGACATAATTTTTACCATTTTAGACATTTTTGTCTGTGTGTATGTTCTGCTATAACTCGAGAACAGATGCACAGTGCAACTTTATAAAAATTGGTATACAGGAAAAACATGTGCTTGCGCAAATGATAGGCTATCTATATACAAAAGTGGATGTGTTTGTATGTGTGTCATTGATAAACTCAGAAACTATTTGATTGATCATTAAGATTAAATGAATAAAGAGATTATGCTATCCCCATTGATGTAACTCGCCACCAGGTAGCGCTGCGATATAAATATATCTACACCGTTCAACCGATTGTCATGAAAATGAGTACGTACAAGTATTTTTTCACGGAGGAAGTGATTATTTCATCCGTGTCATTAAAAATAACCAACAGATTACGAGTATCACGATGCATTTCTATGCCGATCAACCAATAAGTATAAAATATGAAATAAAACTTGAAAATCATTGGTCATCATTGAATCAAATAATTTATATAAATAGAAACAACCATGCCATTGAAGAAACAAAAGATCGGAACAACAACAATACACGCGCAGCGTCATCCAAAAGAGCTACGGAAACAACATACCAACAAGAAATATGTTTAGGAACAAATAGATTCCGTATTTTTATTTTGAGAGTTGCCAAAACAGTTAGTCAACTTAATGATCAAGTTCCAGATCTTCGAACTAACATCTTCATCAAGAGATACTGAAAAACCTGACGAGCGAGCCCAACGACTGGATGATCAACGATTAAAATAGACTAAGTCAAGAACTAGAACCAATCTCAATAAATCCCGATGTTATCATTGGTTCAATTAATATAGTATGCCCATATTGTCACGCTATGATGTTTAAAATAAACTGCTGGTATAGTGCTACTCCACTGGCAAAATGTATTTACCACAACTGGTTGAACCACCAGAAACTGTTCTTATCTACGTTACGGGAACTACTGAGGAGTCTGAATATTTCCTTAAGCATATTAGAAATTACAATTCTTGCTTTGAAATGACATCATTTGGAGCAAAAAATATTGTACAATTCAAGAATTTCGTCTACGTTTAAAGTGTATCATATGATTGGTTCACTTCTTCTATCTATTATATCATTATATCATATTTAAATAAAATCTCCAGTTTCTGGACATTTATTCCATGGACAACGTAGAAAAAGATTGATCTTCAATGGAAGTTTAAAATGCCAGCTGTAGTTGTCGGTACAGATATTATAAAACGAGGTGTTGTTATCATTAAGCGACACAAAAACAACCAAGGTGTCGCTGAAACACATCAATCGTAGACAATTATTACGATTATCCAATTATAGATGGATATCATCTCGGACTGTATCAAAATATTCTCACGACAGGCTCTGTGACATCGAAGAAATAGTTGTACCTATGGATTTTTTTGCGTATCGTATAATGATTAAAGATAATCAATCTAACCATATTCTGAAGTGTCGTCAACTGTTTTAACAATTCATTGTTGACATATATGTATATATACGCTATAGTCGAGAACGAACGATTAAACTACATTCGACCAGCTAATGACCAGCGAAGCGGGCGGGTATAGCTAGTGTACAAATAATAAAGAAACATGCGAGATCTAATCAAATTCTTAAAAAAAAATTAACATTCGTCATCTATTTCATCTTCTTCAATTATTTTCTCGATAGGCTGCAGATTGGTCATAACACCCATAAACTTATACAATGTTATATAGGTACGATAACATTTTTAATTAAATTTCTATAGTCTATATCAGTTTGCATCAAACCAACACGTCTTCTTTTATCCGCTTTTATCGAATATCGATGTTATTACATACACAACCTTGTCAATACTTGCAAACGTATGTCAAAGCATCCTGAGTATATTCGTGCATATGTCTTGGACTTCCACTGTACTAAGATCTTAGTCCAATATCAGCAGATACTATATCATTCGATACTGTATCTCGTAAATAAATGTACTCTTTGGCTCAGAGTTTTGATTGGTTGTATCGAATGTAGTTTAATCGTTCGTTCTCGACTATAGCGTATATATACATATATGTCAACAATGAATTGTTAAAACAGTTGACGACACTTCAGAATATGGTTAGATTGATTATCTTTAATCATTATACGATACGCAAAAAAATCCATAGGTACAACTATTTCTTCGATGTCACAGAGCCTGTCGTGAGAATATTTTGATACAGTCCGAGATGATATCCATCTATAATTGGATAATCGTAATAATTGTCTACGATTGATGTGTTTCAGCGACACCTTGGTTGTTTTTGTGTCGCTTAATGATAACAACACCTCGTTTTATAATATCTGTACCGACAACTACAGCTGGCATTTTAAACTTCCATTGAAGATCAATCTTTTTCTACGTTGTCCATGGAATAAATGTCCAGAAACTGGAGATTTTATTTAAATATGATATAATGATATAATAGATAGAAGAAGTGAACCAATCATATGATACACTTTAAACGTAGACGAAATTCTTGAATTGTACAATATTTTTTGCTCCAAATGATGTCATTTCAAA
This sequence comes from Vanessa cardui, assembly GCF_905220365.1. NCBI lineage: Eukaryota > Metazoa > Arthropoda > Insecta > Lepidoptera > Nymphalidae > Vanessa > Vanessa cardui. The sequence goes on from NC_061148.1 coordinate 9,655,821, forward strand.
GCAAGAATTGTAATTTCTAATATGCTTAAGGAAATATTCAGACTCCTCAGTAGTTCCCGTAACGTAGATAAGAACAGTTTCTGGTGGTTCAACCAGTTGTGGTAAATACATTTTGCCTGACAATATGGGCATACTAAATTAATTGAACCAATGATAACATCGGGATTTATTGAGATTGGTTCTAGTTCTTGACTTAGTCTATTTTAATCGTTGATCATCCAGTCGTTGGGCTCGCTCGTCAGGTTTTTCAGTATCTCTTGATGAAGATGTTAGTTCGAAGATCTGGAACTTGATCATTAAGTTGACTAACTGTTTTGGCAACTCTCAAAATAAAAATACGGAATCTATTTGTTCCTAAACATATTTCTTGTTGGTATGTTGTTTCCGTAGCTCTTTTGGATGACGCTGCGCGTGTATTGTTGTTGTTCCGATCTTTTGTTTCTTCAATGGCATGGTTGTTTCTATTTATATAAATTATTTGATTCAATGATGACCAATGATTTTCAAGTTTTATTTCATATTTTATACTTATTGGTTGATCGGCATAGAAATGCATCGTGATACTCGTAATCTGTTGGTTATTTTTAATGACACGGATGAAATAATCACTTCCTCCGTGAAAAAATACTTGTACGTACTCATTTTCATGACAATCGGTTGAACGGTGTAGATATATTTATATCGCAGCGCTACCTGGTGGCGAGTTACATCAATGGGGATAGCATAATCTCTTTATTCATTTAATCTTAATGATCAATCAAATAGTTTCTGAGTTTATCAATGACACACATACAAACACATCCACTTTTGTATATAGATAGCCTATCATTTGCGCAAGCACATGTTTTTCCTGTATACCAATTTTTATAAAGTTGCACTGTGCATCTGTTCTCGAGTTATAGCAGAACATACACACAGACAAAAATGTCTAAAATGGTAAAAATTATGTCAGTCAACCATAAAAATAATACTTATGATGAATTACGACAAAAGTAAATATATATTTTGTATTCACGTGCGATAATTTTATTATTAGCGTATTTCATGAATAACTTTGGTGTTTCTATACCGATTTCTATGAACCTTTTTTATTGAATAATTAATACTGTTAACCTGTTTTAATTTGGGATTATTGAGAGTGTTATAAACGCAGGAATAGACAAATATAATCAGAAAGCTTCAAACTACTAATTTGTTGGGAGTGACACGTGTTATTGTGAGTCAACCATAAAAGACAGACAAAGGCTGTCATGGGATATTTTTTACATAATTTTAAGAGAACATTTCCGTAATACACAGTTTCTATGTAGCTTTAACCATTAAGGTTGTACACGCGACGGAAGCTTAAAATATGGAGTAACTTCTCCCGCTTTCCCGACATTTTCCTTCACTGCTCTGCTCCTATTGACTGTAGCGCGATGAAAAGTATACTATAACCAGCTCAGGAGAATGAAAAATAATTGTACCAAGTTTCGTTAAAATCCGTCGAGTAGTTTTTGTTTCTATAACGGTTATACGGACAGACAGACAGATAGACAAAAATTTTACTGATTGCATTTTTGCCATCAGTATCGACCCCTTTTCAACCTCTGATAGTTATTTTGGAAAAATATTTCATGTACAGAATTGACATCCCTACAGATTTATTATAAGTATAGATAATTTTAAATTACTAAAGAATTATATTTTACATTTCTTTTTTAACATTTTAGTAATTTGAATCATTACAAAAAAACAAAAAACAAACATTTCAAAATTAATTAAAAATTATTAATTTAGCTATCAAACAGTTTCAAATTATTAAAATAATAATTTCTGGACACGTGTCAGTGCTAAATTTAATATAAATATGTTAACTAGTGTTCTAGTTCGTTCCCCTAACATAAAGTTTAATTATTGTGTACTTTGTTTAAACACAAATATAAAGGTGATTCATGTCGGGATTGAGTGTCTACGAAAATCCTGCAACTCATCTCACGCTCTCCAAGGGATGAAAACATCGTGAGGAAACCTGCATGACTCGTAGTATAAAACGAGATCCGGCAACAGAAAATGGATTAACTCTTCCGATGAATCAGATGATTTTCGACCAGTACTGGGATACAACCTAATGATATTTCTATACTTATAATAAATCTGTAGGGAAGTCAATTCTGTACATGAAATATTTTTACAAAATAACTATCAGGGGGTGATCAGGGGTCGATGACTCGATGGCAAAAATGCAATCAGTAAAATTTTTGCCTGTCTGTCTGTCTGTCCATATAACCGTTATAGAAACAAAAACTACTCGACGGATTTTAACGAAACTTGGTACAATTATTTTTCATACTCCTGAGCTGGTTATAGTATACTTTTCATCACGCTAAAGTCCATAGGAGCAGAGCACTGAAGGAAAATGTCTGAAAAACGGGAGAAGTTACCCCATATTTTGAGCTTCCGTAGCTTCCGTAGCTTAATGGTTAAAGCTACACAGAAATCATGTATTAACGAAGTGTTCTCCTTAAAATTATACAAAAAATATCCCATGACAGCCTTTGTCTATCTTTTATGGTTGACTCATAATAACACGTGTCACTCCCAATAGCTTAGTAGTTAGAAGCTCTCTGATTATATTTGTCTATTCCTACGTTTATAACACTCTCAATCATCCCAAATTACAAAAGTTAACAGTATTTACTATTCCATAAAAAAATCATAGAAATCGGTATAGAAACACCAAAGTTATACATAAAATACGCTAATAATAAAGCTATCCCACGTGAGTACTAAATCTATACTATTATATAAATCTCTAGAGTCTGTCTGTACACTTATTTTTGTCGTAATTCGTCATGTGTTCTTTGACTGACTTAATTTTTACCATGTTTGAAATTTATGTGTGTCCGTATCATTATAAAAATTGGCATACAGGAAAAACATGTACTTGCGCAAATCATAGGCTATCTATACATACAAAAGTATATATAGATAGCCAAAAGGATGTGTTAGTATGTGTGTCATCGATAAACTCAGAAACTATTTGATCGATCATTATGAAAATTGGTATGTTTATCTATTGTTTTATGGAGAAAGTAATCATTTCATCCGTATCATTAAAAATAACCAACAGATGGCCTTTACGTGCTTATACTCCGATCAACCGATCATTATAAAATATGAAATAAAAAATTAAAATCTATTCAAAAAGCATAACAACTAACTTAATTTCCGTCATATGCCAATAAACATAAAATAATTACAACAATAATAATTGTCATTTTAAAATGAGATAATTATTATAAATTACATATATGGGAAGAAGTGATTAGCTGTTTTGATTATAAGAAAGTAAACAATAATCATAATTGGTAAGTATACTCATAGTCATAACTCAAATAACAATGAATCTTTAGTATAAAATATAAACGTAAGACACATAACAAAAAAAAAAAAACAACTTATTTATATAAATAGAAACCACCATGCCATTGAAGAAACAAAAGATCGGAATATTAACCATATATATGCGTAGCGTCATCCAAAGCTACGGAAACAACACAGCAACAAGAAATACGTTTAGAAACAAATAGAGTCCAAATTTCTACTTTAAGAGCAGCCAAAACAGTAAGTCAACGAAATGATTAAGTTCCAGATCTTCGAACAAGCATCTTTATCAAAAGATACTGACAAAAACCTGACAAGCCCAATTACTGGATGATGAATGATTAAAAAAGACTAAGTCACGAACTAGAACCAATTTCAATACATCAGCCTTCAATTACTATATAAGTTATGATAACAAGATGAATCCCGATGTGATCATTGGTTCAATGAATATAGTATGCCCATATTGTCACACTAAATAAACTGCTGGTATATGCTACTCCACTGGTAAAATGTATTTACCACAACTGGTTGAACCACCAGAACCTCTTCTTACCTACGTTACGGGAACTATTAAGGAGTCTAAATATTTCCTTCAGTATATTAGAAATTACAATTCATGCTTTTAAATGATATCTTTTGGAGTAACAAATATTGTACAATACAATAATTTCGCGTCTACGTTTAAAGTGTATCATATGATTGGTTCACTTATTCCAGTATCTAAATAAAATCCCGAATTTCTGGACATTTATTTCACGGACAACGTAGAAAAAGATTGATCTTCGACGCATGTTCAGTACCACAACTAATCGAGAAATAATCGCTTAATTTAGGATTACGCCTAAAACTGCTATAGATAGTGAAACAACAAATGATTCAAAGTAATTATCAATGCAGATAAAACGCAGAGCATAAAAGGCGTATTAAAGCTTCCATAGCTCCTGAAGTTACAGATTTAATTGTCGGTACAGAAATTACAAAACGAGGTATTGTTATCACTAAGCGACAAAAAACAATCAAGGTGTCGCTGAAAAATATCAATCGTATGACAATTATTACGATTATCCAATTATGATTATGTGAGCAGAAGATGGATATCATCTCGGACTGTATCAAAATAATATCACCACTGGCTCTGTGACATCGAAGAGTTTGATTTTTATGCGTATCGTATAATTAGAGATAAAATCAATCTAATGTTGTCTTAAATTTTCGCGATGATTACACATCGCGTATATTAATTATTTTTAAACATCCCGACGTTTCGAGCACTTTGCAGTGTTCGTGGTCACAGACGAACTTTGCACAAACACTGCAAAGTGCTCGAAACGTTGGGATGTTTAAAAATAATTAATATACGCAATTCATCCGTTATAAATAGTTTTATTTAAAAATCAATCTAACCATATTTTGAAGTATCGTCAACTGTTTTAACAATTCATTGTTGACATGTACGCTTTGGTCGAGAACGAAGGATTAAACTACATTCGATGCAACCAATCAAAACTTCGAGCCAAAGGGTACATTTATTTACGAGATACTTACAGATGACAAGGTTGTAAATGTTATAACATCGATATTTGATAGAACCGGATAATAGAGGACGTTTTTGGTGTGATAAAATCTTTTCTAGAGTATAGAAATTTAATTAAAATTATCATCGTACCAACTTTATATCGAGATTACACCAACAAAAACATTCTCATAAATCATATCTGTTTCCGGATTCAAAAAAAGAAGACTTATTTAAGAAGATATGATCTTGATAAATAAGTTTATTTGTATTATGACCAATCTGCAGCCTATCGAGAACATCATTGACGATCTCGCATATTTCTTGATTATTTGTACATTGTATCAGTAATTTAATTACAAAATTAAAAATTAAAAAAATATTTTTCTACGACTAATGCCCAGCGAAGCGGGCGGGTATAGCTAGTAATATCATAAGTTCTTTATAGACACAACATACAGATGCATATGGTACATTATAATTCAATTAACGTTTTTTTTACGCAATACGTTTGCGGACGAACATACGAAACACCTTATGGTAAGTGCTCACCACCGCCAATAGACATCGGCGCTGATAGAAATATTAACCATTACTAACATCGCCATGCGTAACCAACCTATGGAACTAAGATGGTATGTCCCCTGTACCTATAGTTACGCTGGCTCACTCGCCCTTCAAATCAAAACACAACAATACCAAGTACTGTTATTTGACTGTAGAATATCTGATGAGTGGGTGGTACCTACCCAGAAGGGCTTGCACAAATCCTTACCACCAAGTAATAAATTATGACTGGAAAATAGTAGGACACAAAGGTATGTACGGACGGACGGACTACTAAACAGACCTTATGATGGTTAGTGCTTTCATGCTTCACTGAACTCAGAAACTAAAATGATATGTTTTTTATGCCTGTAATAACATTGCAATAATTAGTGCTGTTTAATAATAGAATAACTGACGAGAGAGACTTCTTAGACGGACTTGAAAAAAGTCCTACTAAAAATTACTTATAATAATAATGAATAATTGGGAAATATAAACTTAATAAAAGTCATTGGACTGTAGCAAATTTTACTACCTGTAAGCTAAACGAATCAATTCGTTTATATAATAATAACTAAACGGTAACTAATTGGACATGAGGTAGTAAGTTAACACCATTTTAACTGATGTAATTTACATAATTAGTATATGATATTAATGAGACAAGTGATTATGATTTAAAAAAAATTAAAAACGATCTATTTTAATTTATCTCGTGACAGTCTGGGGTACCAGGCTCACATAAATCAGAGGCAGTCGGAGCCAATCAAATTAGCATAAAGAACCACAATTAGCGGATCGTTTATAGCGCACGATAATGGTTTCGGAAATTAATGTACCGGGGAGATTGTGGCGGTCTTTTATTGAAGGGACTTTTAACGATTTCATAAAGAAGTATTTCTTCTTTTAATTTCCTCTGTTCATAATTAACGGTATTTAAAAAAACTTTTGTTTTTAATTATTTTGTTCTTTCAATAAATTTCAATCAAAAATTTACATAAAGATTTAACATAACATTTATTTCGAATTCATTCAAAACTATATAAGTTACTGTAAAAGCTTGAAATAGCGGGTTCAAGCTTTTATGTAAGTGTTAGTTTTTACGGACATGAGTTCTTAAATGTAAGTTTTTCTGAAAATGTGACGGTTTTTTCGGGATTTTACCATTCGAGTTTAGTGTATATGTTAGGTTAGGTTAGGCTATCAAAATCGCAAATCCTTTTGGACATTTATCATTTAGAATTGGTAAACCTTAGGTTTTACTGGATAACCTTAGGATTTGCCGCAGTCCGAGCTTCTACAGTAAAAAAATATAAAATATACATATCAACATCAACAGCCTGTAAATTTCCCACTGCTGGGCTAAGACCTCCTCTCCCTTTGAGGTGAAGGTTTGGAACATATTCTGATTGGTCAAATGCATATGTGGCAGAATTTCTATGAAATTGGACAAATTAATTATAAACACAAATTAAGCACATGAATGCTCTGGGTTTGAACTCGCAATCATCGATTAAGATGCATATGTTCTAACCACTGGGCTATCTCGGCTCTTAAATATACATATAAAAAATAGAAATCTAATTTCTTGTCGTGATCATATCCTATATTAAAATTCTAGACACCTATTGAATAAACTACAAACTCCCAAAAAATAATCGCTGTAACCTTCAAATAAATAACAATGTATCCTTTAAACTTAAAAATTACAGTCGTCGTATATAATAAATTTAACTTAACACAATACACCAGCGAGATTTATTCAACGAGGCTGCAGTTGCTTACCGAATAACGCGATAACTTTTCAAGTTGCCGACGCATCTAGAAGTTTCTAGTTGTTTTATTATCTTCGTTTTGTTACCGCGAGTCTCGTCTGTTTTTGAATGGATATAGATATTTGCTATTAATCTAAATTGAAGTTTATAACAAGACTTATACTTGGCGGTAGGGCTGTAAGTCCGTCGGGGTACCGCCCACTTATCAGATACTAGTTGTGGTCCGCGGCTTCGCTAGTGTTTTGGTGGTTTGTCAAGTGTTAGACAAAAAAGATACCCCATGTCCTTTCTTCGAGTTCAAAATTGCTCTATATCAAATTTCATCAAATTAGGTTCATTCAAAATCAAAATGAACTTTTATTCAAGTAGCCTTTTACAAGTACTCGTTTGAATCGTCACTATACAATTAAGTGAAGCTACCACCGGTTCTGAAATTAGATTCTACCGAGAAGAACCGGCAAAAAACTCAGTAGTTACTCTTTTTCAAAAAATACAAAGTAAAGTCAGTTAAATACAATTACTTAAATTAATATATCTTGCTTGGAAGTCAACAGGTATTAACTCCACGCTTTTTTATCATCTATAAAATCTTGTATCGAATTCATTGTACTTTGTATTATTATCATTGCTTTGGTCGTGAAAGGGCGACAGACAGAAAACAGAGTTACTTTCACATTTATAATATTATGAGTATAGAAGTATAGATATAGATTTAGCAGCAGTACTCAGTAATAGTAATATTGTGTTCCGAACACAAATCTTAGTTCCCGAATTGGTGGCCATTGTGGTGATGATAGCAATGGTTAATATTTCTTACAGCGCCAATGTCCATGGACAGTAGCGACCACTTACCATCAGGTGGCCAATCTTTTTTGGCTTTAATCAAGTTAATGTCTCTAGACATATTCAATCAATATATCTTTTAAAATAACATACATACATATTATATGACTCTAGCGATCCGCCCAGGCTCCGTATGGGTGCGATTCTGATACCACAGAATTTGTTTATTTCTTTTGTGGTGTCGCCACGAAATTAACGCCAAAATTAACAAAATGGTCAGTGTTTTATTTACAAAAACCTTCATATCGAATCAATCTATATATTAAAATAAAACGCATCAAAATCCGTTACATATTTTTAAAGATACATCCCTAGGTAGACAGCGGTAATCGACTTTTTTATACTATGTAGTGAAATGATAATGATAATGAAGGCTCATTATAAAAAAGTGATTTTTGCAACAAGTGGTTTTTGAAGGTGATCTTTAAAGTACTGATTGCACATGTTATTGTAGTGTCTTCAAACCCAGCTTGCAATCACGCATCAGGATATAATAATTATTTTGAATAAATGTCACATATGACTTTCTGACATCTAACGTTCGTGATTAGTTTCCGATTCGTCCATACAGTACAGTTCTAAAGTTAAAAAAGTTGTTATATTTATTACTTTATGATTATGTGTGATTAGGAAAATGTATAAAATCGTTATATTTTTAATTACTATACCAGCATGATGGATAGTTCTAGCAGCCAGTACCGCCCTCGATAACGGGCTTATCAATTAGTGAAATTGGATTGATGGTTCCTGAGATCAGAGCAACAATTTGATTGGTTTGCCTTGATCATACACGTGATGGCTCGCCTACAGTTTGAATGAATCAATCAAATATACTTAATTGTACACTACAAACAGAATAAAAGAAACACACAGGAGAAAAAAAATAGTAAAATACAAAAACGAAAAATAAAAGATACACGTTGATTAAGAGTGCTGTACAATGGGCGGACTTATGGCAAATTGGCCAGCCCTTCCAGGCAACCCAAAGTTTGCCACGTTTGTTGACTTTTATTATTACTGTAACATTGGTAAATGGGTACTTTTACTAATAGTTCGATTTTACTCGTACACAGTGATACTGTACTGTGATAAATAAAAATTTGTTTATATCATGAATGCTTTGCTAACTAGGCCAAGTTTATATAGTCCTTTGTGCCTGAAATTACGCTAACTGAATCACTCAACTTGTAATACCGCGTTACAGGGAAAAGTTATGCTAAAGTTATTATAAAGATACCTCTGTTGAAAACTTCACCCGGAAGGAGACTGGTCCCAGCAACGCGAAGATCATTACATTAAATGACCTAAGTACAGAAAAATCATCTTTTTTATAAACTGGAAAGCCGAGGGTTGCGCTGTTAAATTTAATCTTATTCCATTTAAAAATCGACAAACACGGCTATCAAAAATGCCAAAATGTTCATCACAGTAAAAATTATCTATATTTTATTCAAACTTACTTGCTAAATAAATATAAATATACCTTCAATAAAAAAATGTGTATAATGTAAATATCAATAATAAATGAGTATTATTAGAATTCCCTTTTTTGGCGGTGTGACTAAGAAAAAAAGTTGGTGAATGTCTTCCTGAGCGATGCGATTACTGTCAGAGCCAGCATGCGTAGACCTTTGAAGGAAAGGGGAAGTGGGAATTAGAGATATCCATTCATCAGAGCACTCACCGCGATGCAGTTGATAGAAAGCGCTCAGCGCCACTATCTGTCTACGCAATGTACTTTTCGAGGGTGTTTGTGACCTTTCCGCCGTCAATCACGTGGACCGCACGTCCTCCATTAAATGCTTAATGGAGCTAACTTAAAAGTACGAGCAATATTGAACGTAAGATCGCACCTGCGTTTTATGCAACAGGAGCCTTGTTTTGGCGTTTTGGTTTGTTGTGGCGTGAAAAAAACCTCGCACAGCATAAATCCGAAGGAAACGCCATGTGTCTATTTGTTGTTTTTTTACGGCCCAACCGTTAAGCTGAATTTTATTAATAAACTAATACAAGTTGCTAAGAAGCAAGCTTAAACACATCATTGAGACATCCGATATAACATAATACTAATTAAACAACACACAGTCAAACCATTCGAGACAAAATTATTATAAAAGGTTAAAAATCACACTGTTGAATAATTCCACGTGAAAATTAATGCATATTTATGCAACAATAATTACACGGAGCTGCAGATAGCAGTTGCGATATTAAACAAGTTGCAACAACGGTTACACGCTACTGAAACTTAAGAACTTTCAACCTCGGAAATTTAGCTCACTTACTAAAGTACCCCTCGGTGTCAAGGATTTGATCAAATGAATGTTCATTTCGTAACGACTTCCAAGGAATAAGATATATAGTACACACAATATTACGGATGTTATTTGGAAACAACAGGATCCACTTATTTGATTTTAGTATTTATAGTAGTGAGCTATTCTTCTGATAAAAGAACATCATTTATTAATTTAAAGAATTGTACAGTCTATGGTGACCATAAAAGGCATCGGAACTTCAAGAAATTTCAACTGTTCTTTGTATGCTCAATGCCCCAACCTTTGGAGCTGATATTATGTCATTTGTGCCTTTGTTACACTGAGTCACTACGCATTGAATCAGATGTGGTTTATACTTCTAGCATAGACAAAGGATACTCAGACCAATCCTAAATCCAATTTATATGAAGAAGACTTTATTTTTTCCAAAACATTATCCAGTCAGAGCTTAAACATTTATATCTAGACAAAGTTCTGTTACAGCGATTACACCGAAAGTTAGTGCTTCTACTGTTTAAGAGTTTCCATTCAACTTGAAACTTGAACAATAATGGTACGGAATTCCTGTTTTTACAATTTCACAAAGGAACCCACTGCCTCGCCATGGCCTCGTATGAACTTTAGCTTCTAGCAAACTTAAACTATTTTGTTTTCAAAGACTTCTTCGAGCATTACACGTTTGTTATGTTAGCTTCTACTTAATTGTGCTAACTTAACAATCATTATAACTTCAAGTTAAGCCTGCTTGTTATTCGACAACTAACTTTCACGTCATATGTTATATTCAAATTTTATTCAAGTGCCGAAATGGCCCAGTGCTTCGAATACGTGATCGACCTTAATCGAAAATTAAGTTCAAAGCCGGGCAAGCAACGTCATAAATAATTATATAAACTTCATGTGCTTACTTATAATTTGTGCTCATTAACACATTCTTACGAATATTATGAGTATTGCATCTTTTGAATACATATACATATATGTCGAAGCGTCAAAAAGTCCAACACTAGTAAATTTTCCACTGCTGGGATAAAGCCTCCTCTTCCATTAAGGAGAGGGTTTGGAACATATTCCACCACACTGTTCCAATGCGGGTTAGTTGGTTGGTGCACATGTGGCAAATTTTTCAATAAGGATTTATTTATTATTTATCATATATACTGGCGACGTCAGTATGACGTAGAACATATGACAGCGAAAAAAGATATATTTCAAAAGAATATCGAAGAAAATATATTACGACGACTGACGACGACGGACTGGCTTTGGACCCCTTAAAAAATAAAAAGTAATCATTAGGTTAGGTTTGATATTCACAGGTAACCTAGGTACGGGTATAGAATTATTCATGACGATTTTGGGAAACTTCAAGGCAACCGATTGATTGTGTATTTTTAATATGAAGTAATATATAAATAAATATGTAGCTTAAGTTTGCCCAAGAAAAGCAAGTGCTACAAAAATTATTTAGTTTTATTTAAGAGCGCTCTATAACTAATTGTTATAATTGATTTACAAATACCCGCATGATAACGGTTAAACTATACTATACTGATACTATACTGATAATTTCATCAAGATAAGGGATATGAAGCCGTATCACGTTATTGACAATCATTAAGCTCATATACATAAAGACATTTTTAAATGTTGACTAAATATGCACAACCTTTACTCGTCTTGATAGGATATAATTTTGTACATAAATACTTAGTTAATAATTTTTAAGGGATAATAAGTATAGAAATTCGTCGCTACTAATTATAAATAATAATATAATCGGTAACTCATTTTCGATTTTCAAATACTTGTTCTGAAAATCATCATCTAAGGGAAATTAAACTAAATTGAAGATGAAAATTTGTATCGAATTTCGTAATTTCTTAATTTAAAGAGATGGATTTTCAACCGACTTCCAAAAGGAGGAGGTTATCAATTCGTCTTTTTTTTTTATGTTTGTTACCTCATAACTTTTCACTGGGTGGACCGATTTTGATATTTTTTTTTTTGTTTGAAAGATAGTGCTTCCCCTGGGGTCCCATTTTCTTTTTTTTTTCCGATGATGGTATCCATGTGAAAACGACATAAGTCTTAAATTTGCATTATGTATATGCGCGACAAATAGGTGAATAACTGAAAATCACGTTAACCAATTTTGATAATTCTTTTTTTATTATAAAATATATACTTCAAGGGTAATTTGGTGAAAGTTTGGTAAGGTTCTGAGCACAGGATCTATGACAAAGTAACGGAACGGAAGGGAACGGAACAATTCTGAGGAGCACGTTAGCGATACTCAGTCGAATCTTTTATTTATAGGTTATTTGGATATTTGAGTCACTTTGCGTAATGTGGTTATGTTTATGTAATTATCATTGTCGAATATTATAATCAACTAGCTACCCACCCCGGCTTCGCACGGGCAATACTGATACTAAATATACTTACTACAGAATTTGTTTATTTACGACATCACATCGCAAACTTCTAAAATTATCAGTGTTTCTTTACTATATTGTTCATGTATTATATACACAAACCTTCCCCTTGAATCACACTATCTTTTAAAAAAAACCGCATCAAAATCCGTTGCGTAGATTTAAAGATATAGGCACAGAGAAAGCGACTTTGTTTTATGCTATGTAGTGATAGAACTCCTATACGGCTCGCAGTTAGGGTGCGATATGGGGCAGAATTTCTTACTATCTTTAATCAAATTTTGTGTATGTGATGTGATGTCATATGATGTACGAAATATAGTTGGTCTTTTTAAAGTTTTTTTGCTGAGTGGAGTCGGTGTCAGCCAATAAAACCCTACAGTATATCTATCAAAAAACAATACGAGAATACTTTAACAAATATGTTTTTTACAAATTACCTTTTACACAATAATATACTGGATCAATCAAGGGGCTTGTATCGCTTCTTTCTTTTGATTGTTGGGGCAAGGGCACCGTGGCTGACACCGGCTCCAAATATACCAATAACTATAACTACATTATATAATCGTTAATCCGCTTTTAAGTAGTCTAATATTTTTCATTTCATTTAACTTAGGAAGACTCTAAAAAATATGTTGAATGCGCAATTATTTTTATTACTCTTTCGTGCATATTCATTTGTTTTAAAATAGTGTTTTGTTTGAAGTCGGTTTTTCTTTTTGTTAAAATTTTTATTTATGTTGTTAATATTTCTGATATATATTCAATGTATTAGACTTGTTATCAAGGAATTAAAATGCTATCTATTACATTAATCATTTCATATTAATATAACCATACCATTTGTTGGCAGGATTTTGTAAGTCTGTGTAGGTACCACCCATTCATTAGATATTCTACCAAACAACAGTAATCAGAATTGTTGTCTGGTTAGAGGCGTGAATAAGCCAGTGTAACTACAGACAATGGACATAATATGTTAGTTCTTAAGGTTGGTGGCGCATTGGCAAAGGAATTGTTATTGTGGCTTATAGCGTCATCGCCTAAGGGCCGTCGAGACCACTTACCGTGAGGTGGACCATACATACGTCCGTTTACCTATGTCATACGTAGGAGTAAAAAGGATGAAAATTAAGGATAATAAGTAAATATTTTTACGTGCACAGAAAATGAATAAATCTCGATATAAGAAATAATTAAAGCTAGTGGTCAATTAAAGCTAGAAACAATTGATAAAAATCACTTAATCAAAATCGATCAAGGCTCTAGAGGGGCGGAATTATAAGTATGAAGTAAGATTAAATATATATGTCGGTATATGTAATACGTAGTTATGATGCTAAGAATAAGTAAGGATTCACGAGTTGTTGTATATCCGCGGATTATCTTAATATGTAAATTAGATCGCGGTTTTGCGCGTAATTATGTCACGTGCGTGCATATGCTAATGAGCGCGGCTTTTAACGCGTTTCGTTCTATCATGATGAACTATAAGTGTGCGCCAAGACGGCATATCGCATACTCGAGATCCGCCGCGCACCTATCATATTCTCGATACGTTTGCACAGGATTAAACTATTATTTGCATATATATTTATTTGTATAGCTGATTCTTAATTGTGTTAACTTTTGACTATTATACAATTGTATTATAGTACATATAGTTAATGCCTAATTCAAGATTTTAGTCGATAAGAGAAAAACAGGAGGCCCAGTAGATGGATATATTAAATTTATTTCCAATGCCAAGTAACCTGTATTTTTTTTATCTTATTGATGATTAAGATGTCTTCAATAGAGACAAACCAGATACACAGAACTCTTCTTTAGCTCTCATAATCCGTTAAAACTGCAATGGCATACGATTGAAAAGAGTTAATTCAAATCAACAGACAAGATTCTTAAGGAAAGGTTTCCGAGCTCGAAAACACAAAACGACTAAAATCCAATACCGACAATTTACCAGATCCGGAAAACTATTGATGAATCTATTTATGAAATACCAAATAACTTTCCCTGCATTGCTGTCTGTAAACTTACAAGCTCGACTAGTACAAAGAGGACCTTTATTAGATGTCGTTTGTGGAAAGACTAAGGCGCCAAAATGGTGCGATGGGAAAATGAGTCTCAAAGTTAATTCAATAAAGCTGTTTTTCGTTGCTGTGCACCGTTGTAAGGCTTCAACTTTTATACTTTTTCTCTAGTGTATATCAGCAGGCAGATAATAGAATTTTACTGATAATATTACATTCGTATAGAAAAAAAAACATTCAATAGTGAACAGTTATAGTTTGTGCAGGCTCTCTCTATTCTACAGTTAACTGACAAATATACAAAGGAAATAATTTTATTATGGAGTAAAAATATATTAATCTATCTATTTATGTTTATATAAATGAATAAAAACATGTATAAAACTTTAATGAAACAGATATTCGTGAAATTTTACACTTATTAATTGCCAATCAAGATTGCCAATAGAGATTTTCTGTTGTTGGCAAGGCTTTGTGCAAGCTCGTCTGGGTAGGTCCCACCCACTCATCAGTTATTCTACCGCCAAATAACTGTACTCTGTATTGTTGTTCCAGTTTGAAGGGCGAGTGAAGCAGTGTATCTACAGGCACAGGGGACGTAACATCTTAGTTCCCAAGGTTTGTGGCGCATTGAAATGGTAAGGAATATTTAATATTTCTTACAGCATGTCTTACATCATTGTCCATGGGTGATGGTGACCATCAGTTGGCCCATATGCTCGTCCGCCAACCTTTACCATAGAAAAAAGAAAAAAAATGTCTTGTTTTAAAACTATAGCTATCAAACAATAATAAAAATCTTTATTTGACACAACCCGGAAGCGTACATCTCACTATCAAGATTTCCAGGATTAAGGCTTTCAATCGGGTACTTGAAGATACAATTAAACTCTTAAATAATCTAGGCCCATGTTGTTTGAACATCCCTTTCCTGCAATACAAAAATCATATCAGAATCGGCTTCTTTACCGCAGTGTAGAATTCCGTAGAGAAATTATTACCACAATTAAAAACACACTATAGCAATTATTAAACTACACTATTTGAGACATGTCATCAGTAAATTTTTTAGTAGATTTCAGCTGATTTTCTCAAATTCTACTAACCAATCTACTTGTAGAGTTAGGGGTTAGAACTTAAATTCCGATCTGAGTGTTAGCTTTCAAATGTATTGTTAATTTAATATTAAAATTCTAAGCTTAGTAAAGAAACTTTAAAAACGCTACAAAAACTATGTAAAAAGTAAAAGTAAAGTAACAGCTAAGGCTTCCTCTTCCATTAGGGAGAGGGTTTGGAACATATTCCACCACGCTGTTTCAATGCGGGTTGGTGGAATGCACATTTGGCAGAATTTCGATGAAATTAGACACATGCAGGTTTCCTCACGGTGTTTTCCTTCACCGCCGAGCAGGAGATGAATTATAAATACAAATTAAGCACATATATATAGTGGTGCTTGCCTGGGTATGAAACCCCAAATCATCTGTTAAGATGCACGTGTTCTAAACACTGGGCCATCTCAGCTCTCACTACGTACATACTTTAAAAATATATGTGTGCAGAATACGAATCAGAAAATAAATAATCCCCGTTATTAACACGCAACGTGACTTTTCGCAATTAACGAATCCTTGCAGTGAGCCGACGTTATATCCTATCTGCGATGAGACTTAAACACAAATGGCTATTCCAAATTAATCTGTGTGTTCATCTCTTTATCATTAGAGTAATATATATGCTTTCATCCCCAAACAAATACGTTACTAATCAATTTTGAACTCTAAGGCTCTGTGATATGATATTTATTCGAATAAATTAAATCGGCTTAACATTATTACCTTTGAATTAAACCTAACGATTTATGACACAAGGCTCAATTTAAATTGTACTTTTTTATTTATCTAAATATTTTAACGTAGTAACAATAAAGATGGTTTTCCCTGGTCACAATAATTGCAACCAGCACAAGCAAACAACGTACGTTATTACAATGGAATAAAGTCTATATTTGCATCAAGGTTTACTCCCTATAAGTTACTATGAAAACGGGATTAGTTCAGCTAACTCGAAAATATTTGACTTTTATTGCAAAGCTTTAAGGCGTATATTTGCATGACTTTATAGTTTAACTCCTAAAATTCAAATTTCAACTTTAAATTGTTGTTCAGTAGGGTTCATTTTTGTCCGTACCGCAGGATGCAGTTAATTCGTCACGCGTGACAACAAGACAGACATTCAGCTATTTTAGCCTTTAACAAGCATCTATTCTGGCTTATTTAACCCTATTGTTATGATCTTTGTTACATTTAGTCTAACTTGTATAATATATACTAGTTTTTAGCCTCAAATCTGCTCGCAAGGGCTTTGTTCTTAGTGCAGAGATAAGCGTCGCACGGTATTCCCCGGCTTTGTTTTTGGTTCCGTACAAGTTGCGAAATATCACTATAATTACGTAACTAATAGTCTGAATTTGCAAAACACTTCCTAGGCAGAGTTCTTGGTAGGTAAACCCTGGGTAGGTACTACCCATACCTCATAATATAATAACTTGGCTGCATATAAAAAATATCAATTACAAGGGCAATACTGATATTAATTATACTACAGAATTTGTTTATTTACGACATCACCTTAGAAACTTCTAAATGTATCAGTGTTTCTTAAATTTATTGTCTATTACGTATAAAAACCTTCCTCACGAATCACTCTATCCATTGTTAAAAACCGTATCAAAATCCGTTACGACATTTTAAAGATCTAAGCATACATAAGGAAAAATAGCGTTAAGTTACTTTGCTTTATACTGTATAATGATATTACTTATTTCGTACTCTTAAATATATTCAAATACAACATTAAATTATGTGAAAACTCGATCCGATTTCAAACTTCTGTGAAAAACAGATGTTTCCACCGTGAAAATACTAATATTTTAACGAGTGGAGGCTTTTGTTTATTTGCCGAGTTTAGATTTGCCTTGACTTAAATTATAAATAATGTATACCCGAGTTACCTTGCCTAATGAATATTTGAAAGAATGGAATATCTCTCGTTAAAAATTTAACTAAATATTTCTTGTGGCAGCGTCTAGTTAAATATATATGTATTAGTATTTTATTTGTATTTAAAACAAATAATATATAACATTAAGTGTTTTAGTATATACAAATATGAATTAAAAATAGTTACTGTATAAATCTTGACCACGTGGAATGGTGGCAAGAAATCGAGAATGTTAGTAGCATTTCCCCGTTGAATCGCAATTCCTTTGGGTAAAACCGAACCAGTGTCCTGTCACCAGTGGGGGCAATAAGGCGATGTGTTATACTTCAAATGAAGAAAATAAATTGAAATTGAAAATAAATTGGTAAAATGGGGTTATTTGGCAATGATCGTTTAATGGTTTGCTATATAAATCTTTGGCAGTCTTAATCGTTAAAAGATCCTGAAAATATTACAGTGTAAAAAATGTCGCGGTAACAAAGATTGGTTATGTAAGATGCTCGCGAAATTGTCAAAAGGCAAGTCTAAGTTTATAACATAAGATTGAAACTGATAAAGTTCGCACGACACAGCTTGGAACAGGACCTCTCTGTGATATTCTGGAAGTAATTTCCACACTTTGGAACGTTTTTCTCTAAGCGGTAACAATTGAGAGAGAAAAACTAAACCTGTATTTTTTTGGGTTTTGGATCATGAAATTTTAGTTATTAAAAATTTCTCAGTGGTAGCCTGAAGAATGGAAATTGGTTATTTATTAAAGAAATAAAATAAATAAGTATTGGACAACATCAAATTCGTTACTCTGATCCTAATGTAAGTACCAAAAGCACTTGTGTTATGGAAAATCAGCAGTAACGACTATACTAATGAACATTTACTCCATCGACTCGGCCAGGAATCGAACCTCGAAGTGGCGTACCCATGAAAACCGGCATTTACACTACTCGACCACAGAGGTCGTCAGATTATATTGACTCCCATGCCTCTGAAAGCACGCGAAGTCTTCAGTTTATTAGAGAACAATTACGTGTTCTCGCTTCTCTGCCTTACACAAGCTGCGTCCCTTGGGAACAGAAGCCGCATCGAAAGTCGGTCAGGAAGACATAATCATAATATTATATTAAATGTGTTATCTTGCTAACAGAACGGTGTTATTTAGTCTTTCAATAGTAATGTACCCTAAGTGCTCGAAGATGTTAGCATACATTACCAGCGCTCCTCGCAGACCGCGTGAATACGTAAACATTTGTACACGGTACACATTAACTATTGAGTCGTTAGTGAAATTGTGAGATGAGCTAGCAACAAATAATTTGCTGATATTCAGTACAAGATTTTATAGAAGACGACAAGTGAAAATAAATAAATAAATATTGGACAACATTATATACATTGTTCTGATCCCAATGTAAGTAACACGCACTTGTGTTATGGAAAATCAGAAGTAACAACAGTGATACACATACACACACACTCAGACCCAAGACAACATTGAAAACTAATGAATTTTCTACATCGACTCGGTCGGGAATCGAACCCGGGACTTCGGAGTGGTCATGACATGAAAACCAGTGCACACACTACTCGACCACGAAGGTCGTCAAAGTGAACGCTTTTTTAGGTTTGGTAAGACTCCGCTGTCCACCTATCACATATCTCATGAATCTTATCGAGTTATACAGATAAAATAGAATCAATTACAAATTAATGGGGGTCATTTTAATATACCTGCTTTTTTATGCCGTTTTTATACATACGGAACCTTTCATACACGAGCCCGACTCGCAGTTCGCCGGTTTTTTAAAGTTGCAAGTTAAATAGGTTTTAGAATTTACATTACTGTATATTTTTATAACAACTCTTTTTATGTTACACTCACGTCCCAACACAAGTCGCATTACTGTATTTTTTTATTACAGCATGTGTTAAACCGTTAAAACTGCATTTAATATTTTTACTAAAAAATTGCATGAAGGGGCTGGCTTCTGCATCGCGCTAGCGTTTGGTTCGCTTCAATATATATAAGGTCTTAACGATGAACACTAAAACGTGTTTTATTGAAATTACCGTGTAGTGTTGATAGAAAATATTAAATATAAAACCGTCGAAAAATAAAATTATTCACGATAACGCCTGCCCGATTCAAAAGCACATGGGTATTGGGCGTGCTATACCCGCATGTTACTCCTTGATTAATACGAATATATTATCTATTGATATAGCATAGATGTCATTCATACTTTGAATAAAATGCTTTATATTATATAGATTCATATGCTTCTTCAATTTAAGCCTCAAATAGTGTAAAAAACGATATAATTATAATCATCTAAATAGAGGAGGATTAATATGGTACAGTTTTTTGTCACCTCATCTAACCATACATTAAAATATATAACAGAATGGTTTTGTATAAATATAGGTATATACATTATTTAACGACCTCCATGGTCGAGTGGTGTGTACACCGGTTTTCATGGGTACGCCACTTTGAGGTCCCGGGTTCGATTCCCGGCCGAGTCGATGTAGATTACCATTAGTTTTCTATGTTGTCTTGGGTCTGGGTGTTTGTGGTGCCGTCGTCACTTCTGATTTCCATAACACAAGTGCTTCAGCTACTTACATTGGGACCAGAGTAATGTATGTGATGTTGTCTCATATTTATATTTATTATAAAATGCTTCGTAGTCAAATACAGCAGATTTAATGTACTCTTGTTCAAAATACCAAAAAAGGAGCTTGAAATCATCTCCCGGTAGATGCACCTGATTTCCACAGTGAGCTTACGTATATCGGCTGGATGCTGATTGTATTGTGGTCGGAACAATTTCATCTTAGCCGAGGATTGTGGGCAACCATAACGCAGGACGGTACCGAGAATAATTGACGTTTACAATTCAATTCATCTCGTGCTCGGCCATGGGATAACTTTAATTTATTTAGTGCGTGATATTTCAGCAACTCCTACATTATTTTACCGTATCTAAAATTTAGCTTAATAAACTTGTTGCACGTCTTTTGTACCTGTAAAAAAAGGTGTATTATTTCTAAATCGTTTTATAATTATGGGTAATTCTTTATAATTATTTATTATTTATTGTCTAATCACCAAGCATTAGGAATTTTGTAATTCTTTGAACGCTTAAGATTGACGAATTAAGATTGTATTAATTATCGAGCTACTGTACCTATCTCATATTTTATAACTACTTTAAAACCCGCCCCGGCTCTTCGCGTGAGTTCATTTTATTAATACAAAAATATTATCATATACGTATAGCACTTAGGATTGAATTGAATCATTAGTTCCCGAGATTACCCTTACATAGAAACAAACCAATTTTACCTCTTTAAAATTTGTTTATAAAGAGTAGTTAATTACCTTTTATCTGCAATAAAATTGATTTTCCATATAGAGCACAAACAGGTATAAATATGGAGGTAAGGGGGCGGTCCCAAAGACCTGCAGAGAACTGAAATATAACCGACAATAATTTAATGTATAGGAAGTAATAGTGCGCTAAGGTATCTTCAATTTATGACATTGTTTTGTTCAATCCCGTTTAAGTGTTCTTGGCGATCGTCCAACGAAAGTCACGACTTGTTTAACGTGAAATGTGAAGTGACATTACGAGCTCGTCCGCGAGTATGTTAATTAAAAAGTATTAAATATTATCATTTATCCTGATTGAAAAGTAAAGCAAGCTATACATACAAATAGCCTTTCAAGTGCTAGGCCTCACCCAAAGCTTTGCTCTTGTTGGGCGTTCGGTGTTATTAAAAGAAATCGTTACATAATCAAAATATAAAACTTTTAATCGGAAACTTGAAGTGTAAGTAAAATTATTATCGCGATTTATTAAAAAAAACTGTAATGTAAATTGTGAATGTGCATTAAGTAATATTGTACATTATTTTCTTTAGCTAGCTCGTTAAATTAATTTACACATACAATTTACATAAATGTACTTTTACAGGACCCAAAGATCGTCACGCTCATTGTAATCGTGGTATTTATTTGCACTCTGAGCTATGTCTTTAATTTTATTTATTTGTAACCGTTTTGAACAATTCGTCATTCAAAATATTTAATTGAGACCTACTACTATAATACTTTAATAGCCTGGAAGAGATCGCTATGGAGCGATAAGATCGTCAAAATTAAATGCAACTTTTATTTAGGCTGTATTCGTATTTTGTGTTTTTGTCTCATTGTGGCGTATCATAAAATATAAAGAACAATAGGGAAATCTCTACAGGGACGCCTAGGGATATAAAAATTCGCAGGATCGATCCAGAGTTATTATCATCCCCACCCCTAAGACAAGCGTTAAGCTTAGACGACCTCCGTGGTCGAGTGGTGTTTACACCGGTTTTCAAGGATACGCCACTCCGAGGTCCCGGGTTCGATTCTCGGCCGAGTCGATGTAGAAAATTCATTAGTTTTCTATATTGTCTTGGGTCTGGGTGTTTGTGGTACCGTCGTTACTTCTGATCTTCCATAAACAAGTGCTTTAGCTACTTACATTGGGATGAGATAATGTATGTGATTAAAAAAAATAAAAGCTTAAATTAGGTTTAAATATGAAATTATATATTAGGGAATTAGAGCTGAGATGGCCAAGTGGTTAGAACGCGTGCATTTTAACCGATGGTTGCGGGTTCAAACCCAGTCAAGCAACACTATATATATGTGCTTAATTTGTGTTATAATTCATCTCGAGCTCGGCGGTGAAGGAAAACATCGTGAGGAAACCTGCATGTGTCTAATTTCATCGAAATTCTGCCACATGGGCATTGTACCAACCCGCATTGGAATAGCGTGGTGGAATATGTTCCAAACCCTCTCCTTAATGGAAGAGGAGGCCTTATCCCAGCAGTGGGAAATTAACAGGCTGTTACTTACTTTACTTTAGGAAAATTAGTAATTCCTAATGAGCTTTGTCCTTATATTAATACTATTGCGATAATATATGTTAGATTCTTTTTCGTTGATTACCATTCGGGTACATAAGTGTAATTCTAGGGAATATAAGTCGAATAAATATGCCTAAATGTTTCATTCAAGAAAAACCTCCTTTATGTACTGCTCCATAGAATGTATCTTATTAATCGTCGGTGACATTGTTTTTGATTTTATCCTGTAAAATGTCTATTCAAGAGTAATCGTAAGAATCCACTTAATTAAAATTTGAGTATTATTTAATATCTATATGTCTTTTATGCGATTAAGCCTTAAAAGTAGACAATGTTATCTTCAAAGTATGTTATTTTTTTCTTACATAATGTATATATTAATTACCAAAAGGTACCAATCACTCTTGCGTGGTAAGCTACGTTAATGCGTCACCAACTGTGAGATTCGCTTGACGCCTTGTTGTTAAAAAGTATTATGGTAGATCGATACTTTCTTCTTTCGAATTGCAAATCAAACACCAAAGAAATCGGTGCTTATATGTTAAAAAAAGTTCATAAAGAAAGGTTGTATGATGTCCTTGTAGCAGTAATTGCATTGGCTCACCCGACTCATTAACTGTTGACTTCCAAAGGCACACAAAGCGATACCAGTCAAAGTACTCAAAGGTTCAAACTAGGCGATGCCTTCACATGTGCGATTATTTCGTTATACACTGAAGCAGTTCCCCGAAGCTCTTCAATCCTCCACTTCGCTGCTTCCACGCACTCACTAGATTAATTTTATTAAATTTTTTCCCTTGTAAAGGAAAATTTCTGCTTACGTAAATGAAATTGAGCTTCCACTAAAAAAAACACACATATTTTTTTATATCATTTATTTTTCGGTATAGGAGATCTCGTACATGCGATGGATACATGGATACTGTACATTCAATATCAAAGTAAACGATATTATGTATAATAAACTGTAAATATATATATAGATATATAATATATAATGATCTATTACACAATGTATTGGCACCGATACGACACTGCACGTATCGTGTTATGGACGCTAGTACGAAAGACTACATAACGCGTTGACGCAAACGACCGCCCAATGGCGAGGCACGTACAGCCTGCGACTCGAGAGCACGTGACACGTCGAGTAAGTCCGAGTGAGTTCTTCGATATTGTCGAAATGTATATGTAAGGAATTCTGGTGGTGATTTTTTGTTGATCAAACATGACCGCGTCTGAGAAAACTGCGGAGATTCCTTCGCGGATTCTACTTAGCGTACCGGCAGTAATGTTAAATTTGAATAAAGGGATTTGATTTGATTTCAGTCAATTGATTAATAGCCAGTAACACTTGGGATGATGTCAGGATTCTATGTGTGCCACACCTGGTAGTCATGCAATGAGCTTTCATTTCATTTCTACACTAAAGCGAATGATATTTAGTATATATAAATTCCTAGTTTTTAAACCAACTCAATTGATTGTATCGAAATGGCTTAACTTAGCTATAAGATTTGAGCCACACTCACTCACAAATCAAGTCATTTATTTGACTTGAGGTTCTAGAAATGATAGAAAATATATAATTATTAAAACGTTAAGTAAAGGAAGTGAACATAAATTTAAAATAATTTCTCGGTTTCATTAATTCCAAAGGAAACCAATAACAGTCTCAACAAATACACTGACTGTACCACTAGTCGGTAATAACCTACTGTATAGATACGCACTTCTTGTGCTGCAAACATTGAGCTGAGTGATGGCCAATTTCTTAATTCACACTACATTGTAATATTAATCCATCAACATAATATCATTGTCATTTCCTTGTATCATATATATTTTAATTATACCAAGTGAATACGATCGATGGGGACAGGAATTAAGAATAAAATTTCAAGGATGCGTCACGTTTTTGTTGATTGCTTCGCATGAAAGAGAAGATAGATCTGACGTATAGAGATACATATATAATTTACGTTTCCCTTCGATAATACGCAAAGGGCTCCATGCTCAATGTTATAAATTCTTTTTTTATATATTTACAGTGTGACTGTAGTAGTTTATTTGTTAGATCGCGTCAATCAGATTCTATCAGAAACAGTCATGTTTGAAAATGTATGATTAGCATCAAGCTATGCACAGTAAGAGTGAAACCAATTGGTGTAGTTTGTGTGTCACGTGCCTTGAAACTCCCGTAGTGTGTACGTTCCTCGCCATTTATTTAGTTGCCAACGAGAGAAAAACCAATCAATTAAGTTCCATATCATATGACCCAGAACAGTGTCCATAATGTATCTAAAATTCTCAGTTTCTATTACTACATCAACAATAAAACTATTCGGTGGATTCAACTGACAGTAATAAATATTCATATTAAAGGTTATTTATTTATGATCGATGTATGATGATCAAATTCGTTGAGGAAGGCGGTCCCCAAATAACATTTTACTTGAATGAAAATTTTATCAAAAACGGCGAGTCAGTAAACGCTTGAGGATTGCCTTCGTCAAATTGCTTGAAACACAAATTTATTAAAACCATCGTCCACTTACTCGGATTAAAAATACAGGAACC
Source organism: Vanessa cardui (assembly GCF_905220365.1). Classification (NCBI taxonomy): domain Eukaryota; kingdom Metazoa; phylum Arthropoda; class Insecta; order Lepidoptera; family Nymphalidae; genus Vanessa; species Vanessa cardui. Next base: position 9,681,123 of record NC_061148.1, read on the forward strand.
TTTAAAATGAATTGAATGTAAACTGCAGACACGTGCCATTGATTTTCTATGAGCTTCATGAGCGTAGCTTTTTGCTCTGGCGCGGCGATTGTGCCCAACAATCTAAATAGTCGATTTCGAGATTATTATGCTTCGATCAGTTTTAATCTTAAAAACTATTTTATAGAGACACGGAATTTTCGACAGTATTAGGTTACTGTAGGATCGTTTTTAAAGCTACGCCCATGATAAAGATAATACACAAACAATTCGTGGGCTGATCGTTTGTAAAATGATTACACAGACAAGTATACATGTTTTTATAGAGGGGCGGGGGTCGCGGGGTCTAGTCGAGGAAGGGGGAGAGCCAAACGTACGCCAGAAGGTTTAAGCGATTACTCTATCTATAGATTCCTCTAGCTATTGAACGCGTTACAAGAAGTTAAGGATGGACAGACAGGTTCCTACATAGCTCCTTAACTAGGCCGGACTCCGCAATGGACGGATCTTTACATTCTCATAAACAGGTACGTAAATTAAATTTCGTTTAAAATTACTGTCGAATTGACCAACGTTTTTTTTCGATACGGTACAAAAATACATTTAGCTACGATCTAACTTAACTAAACTAATCGATTTTATAATTTCTTTCGATTATTTCGATTATATTTCCGTACACCCGCAACTCGCCCGCGCCTCTTTTATCACAATCTTAACAACATTAACGATGATGATGCGACATTAAAAACTAACGCACATTGCTATTTCACTGCCGATATAATTAAATTACGACTCGGTTTGAAATCGATTGTTTGAACTCGGCCAAATGCAATCGGTTACAGATAATATTGTTCGCATAACGTATAAACAGGCTACGAAATAATCTATAACTAAATTGACAATTGTATTGCAAATTATGATCGATTAAAATTCAATCGATTACACAATTCAAGCCCTAGTGCGCTATGTGCGCTAGCTGAAAGCACTAAGCTAGTGCGCAGTCGGAGCTGGAGGGAAAGTAATCTAATAAAACTAACGACCAACATTGAACATGTGAAAAAACTTTCTTTACAATCAAAACGTTAGCAAATGTACTCCATACAAAAATCGGTCCGATCTAAACGGACTTCTAAAATTGACATCGAAATTTACATAATTGTTAAGCTATAATACATCATATATTATTAGTTTACGAATTTGACGTCTATATAAAATATAGTATAGATATATGCCGGTAGGGCGTGGCCTCCCGCGAGATTCGAGCTCCATCGGAATGATGCGCGAATATCGAGGAGGCGATCTTAACGTTACCAATAACTTACAAATTCTAAGTTTCATTTCCATTGGTGTTCATTGCTCTAAACATTCAGACATCATAATATACACGATAAAATTAAATATATTCAATTCACAATTTACCTCCATTAATATAAGAAAATCTATTACAAATATCAACAATTTGGCACATTCCATTCCTGTTTTAAACACTTACTAGAACTAAAATAACAATGGCAAGGAAAGGAATAACTCAGACGAAAGAATATCTACTGATAGAGATGAAGTATGCATAGAAGACGCGATCGTTGCAGCGCATTCGGTGGCTCCTTAAACGATAAACGCTACAATATTATTCTTCTATCGAATGACAATTGAATTTGAATACACAAAGTTTTAAAATAAAGCTAAATTAAACTGGAAACATTACTTATAATATCCCTTTATAAAACGCATAAAAATCTTTGTTAAATAAAGTCCCATGGACGTGTAAAAGCATGAGATATAACTTAGTAAAAGTATAAGTATGTTATGCAATAACAATTTCAATTCTAGATTTAAAAAGGAAAATGTTCACATTCTATTTAATTTTCTCCCCCACGACGTTAATTTCAAATGTCACTGCAACGAACGTGCCAAGACAGAAAGAGTTCCACTAAATACGTATAACAAATTATGATTATAGGAGCACTACGAAGGCTATATAAGGACACGATTCTACGAAGACAGTGCACGCGATTTTAGTCCCTAAGATACAAGGACTAGTACACAATAAAGTCTAATTTACTGTAATATTTTTAACGACACAGATCGTTTACCATCTATAATACACACTAAGAGTATCGCATTTCAGCCGTTCATGTTTTGTTCAAGTCTCGATGCGGCTTCAAAAATTTGGACGATATTTCACTTTACTAAATTGACTCTAATTTTGAGGATGAAGTTTTTGGTACAATTACAAGTGGCATTTTTTTATTAGTAATTTAACCTCATTAGTGTACAAAATGGAAATCAAGTCAAAGACTGCCTAATTACAATTTTCAGTCACTTTCGCTAGTACTAAGTTCTTGAGAATAAAGTTTGTCTACGAACAATAATCAAGATCATTATTTTGATAGACATTAAAAGCTTCATCTGCTGCGAGAACATTACATATCATACGATTCAATAAAACATGTCATAAAAATTAATTACAATAAAAAAAACAATGATGCAACGCAAAGAGTATTTGTTAGTGAACTATGATTACAAATTTTATCGACTTAAAAAGAATGATTACACAATTAAATATTTTATTGATATAATTAAAAAAAAAAATTATAACATTGATTGACAACTTCACAGCAGAAAGTCAAATATTTAAACTGACAAGAGTCCTTTGATTAGCGAAAAAATATACAATACCGGTACAACCGTCGGGTGAGACGCGTGCCCGTGAAGGGCTCGCACCGCGTGTCGCGCCGGTGAGGGAGAGGTCTGTATCGACCTCCTGGGAAACACTGCGACCGCACCGCCGCTAGACGACACAGCCACGCACCAGACCTCATCGGGTTCTGGCACTAAGAGCACTGCTTTCCAGCAATGTTGAGCTAGATCTGGTGTGAGGATGGCGGGTGTGGATCTACCCCCTCTCAGCCAGAGCACGCGAAGGTTACGGCCACAAGCGCCACATTCTAGCCGCCATCCGTTGGGTGTAGGATCAGCGTTTACAGCAGTCGCTGTGGCACCACCTAAGGTTTTGGAAGACAGTATTGTAAAATATAAATTATTACATTTCGCCATCATATTCTTATTTATAAAGTAAAAGATAGCACACATCTTCAAAATTGATGTTGTCGATGCAGCTTTTTTAGTGTTCTCTTCATAGTCGATCTTGTAACTCAGTTATTATAAAGCTGGTTTTAAAGAGTGGTTATGAATTGTCAGACATCTAGGTGGTACGAGTGATATTTGAAATGACGACATGTCTGAAAGATTAATCCAAACAATATCTCGTAGAAAATACAGAGTGATCCAACATTAATGCAAATTAATAGGATCAAGAGTCCGAAAAAAGCTTAATAGTAGATAAATTGAGCCGCTCTGCGTTAAAAAGCGCTTAGCGTTTTAAATTACTGATCCTTATACAACATACCTGTCACTTTAAGCGTCACTCGTTTCAATTCTTTCAAGCGCTTGAGGTCCGGCGCGCGCGCGCCCACGCACCTGTATTCGCCGCCTTCCTCGTATAAGGCTTCTTTAATACCTGACCGATTTGTAAGTTACATCTATAAAATCCTACGTCACAGTTTGATGTTCATATATTCGTTTTACACACACAGAAGTTTAGTGTTTTAATTTATTTTTTATTTTCGTTCATATAAAAAAGGAATTTTTGTATAGGATGGATAACAGAATGAACTATGTATAATAAATAATTATGTACGGTAATAATTTTGATGTTTCATAGGATGCAATTTAAAATAAACTGTAGAGCATTTATTACTTTATTTATGTTATTATTCGTTTATTTCGTTTTAACTTAATTGCGTCCAGTAAACATAGCGGCTGTTGACGACAACATATCAAATTTCAGTTGAAAATAATTAATTTGTTAATTGATAATATAATGTTAAATAAAATTAAATATACTAAGTTGACATTGCTATTGAATATACATCCTATACTGAACAATATTATTATAATAAGTATAGTACGACACAACTTAGATGTCGCATCGGCAAAATTCGTAAAACCGATCACATCCGAATTGAGTACGCTATCCCAAATTATCAGTATTTATTTCTCGTGCGAATATGATCTTTGCACAAACGTAATAACTTGTAATATCATATGAACTAATATATTCGTCAATTTAACGCGTCGATTTACATGCACTTGTTTTCTCTGACGCGTGATTCTATAGCGACGAATAGCGTCGAATGGCGCGATAGGGAGCTATTTCTATTGGTTGTGTAAATCGGCAGTAATCGGTTTTAATTTCATTCCATTGCATTTTCCGATGCTACATCTAATTTGTGTCCTACTATACATAAATAAGTACGCTACAAAACTTTAAATTTAATTCATACCCAGAACGCCATGCGCGTGATGAGAGCCAGCAGGAGCCCACGACTCGCTTGAGTTACCGACCACTCGTCTCCACCAACACCCCACGCTTCCTGTGTTACATTCAAGACTCTTAATTCATACAATGATATTATCTGCATAGAAAACATCATGCTATTGCTCCAAAGTATAAATCAGAGAAAGAAATCGTGATTAAAGTGGGATGTTGTTGATGTCTTTGTTTAAAATCCTTAATTTTAACTTTTTTCATTGTAACGTTAAGTTTTTCAGACGCTTTAATTATTAAATACTACTTATATATAGGTTTATCTTATTTATTTATAATATAATTTAATTGTAAAACTTCTCTTCTAAATTTAAAATTAAAATGCAGACGAAATAACTCTTAATTTATTTATATTCCATGAGTTTTGTATTAAGTCTCTTTTCAAAATAATCAGATAAGATTAGTGTTTATTGTTATATTGAACATCAATTGAAATACTTTCAAGTACTATACGACGTTATTTTTAACACGATGTTTGTTAAGTGTATTTGTCTAAGAGTTCGATACCTTTAGGGCAATGCAACTGAACGTTCCCTCCCAAAGGCACTTCAACTTTCTGATGATCTGGTTCTTCGTCGTTAGCGTCTGATTCCGTTGTTTGGGCGTTCTCATCAACAGCTGCTGTATAATTATTATCATTATTAATAAAAATATCCTTTAATTTACCACCAAGACTTTGTTTTTATTCATATGTCTCGACATTGTTATGACATTCGATCCTGAAATTTTTAATTTAAATATCGTACCAAAAATATTGGCCTTCTCTATAAATAGAAGCAAAGGGTCTAGAAGTTAGCACTGATTGCACTGTCATGCTTCGAAAATTAACTAAAGTCAATTTTATAAATTATTTTTCTAAAAATTATCAGAATACGTTTTAACAGTTGTATGTACATATACCTACATAGCTAGTGAGATTATTCGTATAATGCTTAAGATGTTTAAATCTAAATTGAAAAAATAAAATAAAAAGTAAAGTAATAAAGAACACAATATAGCTGCTACATACATAATTATATCTACCTGCATAAGTGAATTATAGTCAATATACATTCCTATTTAGAAGCGGGATCAATTCAATGGTGAATTATTTATCAAATTAAATTAACATATTTGGATTTGAAATATGTTCTAAATGTTACAATCAACATATATTTACATAACACAAATGCCATAACATTACGAAGACCAAACAAAATTTGTAACATTAGATTAACAAAATATCTAATTAATACATTTTTTAAAACAAAGCATAAGCATTTTTTTCTTGAGTAGAATTAACTATTGAATAATTATTTCGCAAGATAATGCTAAATGTCAGTCACCAAATCATAACGTAACATATACCCTAATTATCTACATATGTTGACAAAAGACCAATCGCTCACAAGACTAATAATTGAGATACTATTTCTATATCCAAACTAGAAGAATAATGTGAATATGACCATTTCATAATTGACTTAGATTTAGGAACTAGGCAGTTACCACAAAATTAAACACTATGTTTGGTATAATCTTTATCTTAAGCTGGTTTTACATATAGCTCAATTCAGTACACTAACGAGACAAATGTGAAGGCATTTAGTCTGTTAGACACTAATTGGGCAATCAGAGTCGTCACTGCCGTTTTACCCTCACGATACTATGTAATTTATTATAGTAATATAGTATTTAATAGCAATACCTAAATCCTTAAGCCTTAAAGCTTAAGGTTGCCAATGTACATATGATCATTACGAGTTTCAATTCAAGGACAACAAATGATTCACAAAATAATAAAAGTAAAATACTTACGCAGTACATTAAGGTAGTATCCGATGGAAGAATACTCGGTATCCATCCACCGTGCTCGGCACCGATACCACCCAGCATGGGACTCCCTCAGCCTAGCCCAGCGGAGCGTGGCAGAACCCAGAGACGCACCATCTTCAGCGCCAACTTCCAGGGGTGTTGGTGAACTAGGATTGTTAAATATAATTCAAACTTAAGCCTTTTGAAAGGAGTATAATTTTAAACTTATTTCACTGTCTTCGCTTCGCTCTCCGCTGTCAAACGCACAGTAAAACTTATTGGTACTATGATTCGATCATGTAAATTTTGATTAATATGCGAGTATTCAGAGAATCAATTTTTAAGTTTATTTCAGGAGCTCAGGTGAGCAAATGTTTTGCAAATAACAAGACCCTTCCCTTATGCAAACATTCTGGTACTGGCTGAAGTGGAAACTGCTTCTAAGACTGTCATTGCGACAACAATAGAGCGAGAGCTGTTACATCCCTTGTGTATCCCTCGCATGTATTGACACTGGTTTCCTTGAACCCAAAATGTGTTGCAGATCAAGTTCCAAACTTCGAAAGTCAAAGTTTGGAAATTAACAAGGTTAGCGATAAGTTGTATCGGAAGCACGTTTAGATATTGGCTTAAATCCTGTCTGATTGTTTCGGATCGCCATTCCATCTGATTATGCGAATAATCAGATGGAAAGTGTATATTTCGTAGCCATTCTTTAGATTGACTTTGAATTGCAATCTTAATCGTAATTATAATTAATAATACATGGAGGCTAACGTTTGAATATGGAGACAATTTTCTAGTAACAAAAACGCAAGCTCGAGGGAAATTTCGACCCATAAATGAAGCAATTAGATCGGTACTTCTCGTACAAGAATGGAAGAGTAAATGTTCGACAAGGACTATTCAATACGTATTTGAAACATCACATCGCACTTTCTCCAATTAAACAGACAATAGCTCTCTTGACGCTGTTACAGTCAATGCCTGGACCAGGAAGTCGGAGATGAAATGTGACTTAGCACTCTGAACTTTGAGAAAATCAATTCTAACTATTCAGAGGAAGCAAGGTTAGTGCACTATTTAACCAAATTAAGAATTCATATTGTATCATTAAGTTTAGTTATCATTTATTTTGAATATGAAATATTGGTAAGTTAAGTAATATTAATATTAATAATTAATATTAAGTTAATTAATATTGGACAGTTAAGCTAATGGACAAATCTTGACTTTTTTTTAAATTTTTTTTGTAAATTTAGAGCTGATGATGCTGATCTACTTGGTGACAAATACTGGCCGCGAAGACTATTCTAAATTCCTGCACTCAAAACTGTAATTAAAATAAATTCAGACAAATGAAATTCCATTGAATTTACTGTATTCTTTGTCAGATATTGAGAATTATGAATGGGTTATCGGTCGACAATATTAGATGATGAATATAATGCTTACATATGAATGTTCTTTTAATTTCCGGTTTCTATTTCCACAGTACAGAACAAAATAGAAAACTCCTAATTTTAAAAGAGATTTGTGTCGTGAATTCTGAATAGCATATTGTTACAATTAATGTAATTAAATTTTCCCCAAAATGTATGTGATTGTGACTTATTTTTAAATGTGATTAAATTAAAAATTGAAAGAAACCTCGTTTTGCTGCTCCGTGATACGTGATGGATTTATTAAAGAAAGCCCACTGAAATTAAATGATTTTCAAAAAGTTCCTACAATTAAGAGTAAAGCTCGCGTAGAAGTGGTTACGATAATAGTCCAGGGCGCTTGGCGAGACCGCCGAGCTATTGTACTTTATTTATCCTAAAACTACCAAAACTTTTAAATAAAATAAGTTGTAATGTTCCTTACCATCCGATGAGAGAATGATTATGATAAATTAGCTATTAAAGTTTTCACTTACGTTTTATATTTTTTCACTCGGATTTTTATAAGTAATGTCTAAAATGTTGGACTACAAAGCGTTATAATTTGAATGATGGTAATAAGTTTTAAATATTAGATAAATAAATAATTGTTCATGTTTAGGATTATTTTCTTTGATATATTTCTGTAGGGGTAGGAGATGGCAGCTACTAAGATATAAGTTACAAGGGACAGAACAGAAAAATTTCAAGTCGTCGTGTTCAGCGTTTACTTTGTTTTATATAATTATTAATATTACACAGAACACTAAAAATATTAAGATCTAACAATATTAACAAAAAGAAAACAACTCTTTCTATTGTATACTGGAATACTTAACATATTATTATTTTTTTATTTTACACGTTTGACGATTACTTTTGGTCAAAGCTACCGTAAAAACAGTTTATTAATACAATAATATATATTAAATTCGTTATTTCAAAACCACAGACGGACAAATTTTCATATTATTATAATTATATTATTTTATTTTTTAAGTTTATATAATTTAAGTTTCGAACTAAAATTGAAAAAAAGATCTATAAAAAACCTAGAAACAAAGCAAATGAGCGCAAACTTTTGGGTTCCTAGGAACAGAAAGGCAAGTCATTGGAGCTCCACTAACGTCCTGTTGGTTCCATTAGCATTAATTCGCTGGATGTCGTGAGAAATTCTTGTATTGTCATCCTCATTATATCATGCAACTATTCAACTTTAAATGTTTTATTATTTCAATGGATATTAAAACATTTAACCGAGTGTTCTAATCATTGGGCAATTACCACCAGTGGTTAGAATCCGTGCATCTTAACCGATGATTACGGGTTGAAACCCAGGCAAGCGCCACTGCATTTTCATGTGCTCAATTTGTGTTTGTAACTAATTTCGTGCTCGGCGTTGAAGGGAAACATCGTGAGGAAACCTGCATCTGTCTAATTTCACAGAAATTCTGCTACATGTGTATTACCTTCTCCTCAAGAGAGAGAAGGAGGCCTTAGCTAAGCAGTGGGTAATTTACAGGCTGTTGTTGTAAGCCCGACTTACCTGGAAGGTCTGTCGGTGTCTCTCATCCAAGTTGCCCTGGCCGGGGGGTTGGCGTCCACGTCGCACCTCAGAGCAGCCGCCCCGCCAGCGGACAGAGATATCCCGAAGCCCGGCCAGCGTGATATCACGAATGACGGTGGATCTGGTACAAAAGATTTTGTAGAAGATATTGTAACGTTTATTATTATATCTTACTGAAAAACAGTAAATAAAGATCATTTTTATATATTTTTAATAGATGTTTTTAATATAGATAATATAGCTAATATGTCACTGTCTAAATGGAACACGATGAGGTATTCCCTCGCTATCACCTCTAATCCGCCCTGAGGGGTGAATATTATCCTTTCCAATTTTAAAACATAAAAAGGCTCAAGCCAAACCTGCCCTCTGCTACACAGTTGCCGTACATATAACGTTTTTACTGTATTTGTTCTTATTTTTAAAAAGGGAAAGTTAAAGGGTATATAAAGTTGTGATGTTCCAAATATTCCATCTAAAGACAGATTAAACAGCAGAGTTCTTAAGCTTCCGTCACTAAGTGTAGATCCTCACTTTCACTTTTTATGTTGATAATGCTTACAGGTGACATGTATTTCGAGTTTGGCAGTGAGAACGTCGTGCGCGGGCGCGGGCGGAGTGTCCGGCCGGCGCTGCCTCGCTTCGCATTGCAAAGTGGCGTTGTGGAGCTCTCGTGCCGCTGTTACGACCACTCTGGACCACGACACGCCCTCTGTTGTAACAGAAGGTTATATAAAATTAAAAACCTGTTGGGACAAAAATCATAATAAACCATATTTAACTTTTAAAATTTGTATTTTTTTATCATGGTGATATTCAATAAAGTTTACACCAAGTTCATATTTCAAAATATTCTGTTATTATTTCTTTGGCAAAAAAGTAGTAAGAATGCTTGTAAAATTTTAACTGATAGCGACGATTACATTGTTAAATACAGTTGTTTAGATATAGAACTGTCTTGTCGAATATTTCTTACCAATGGTATAATTAGTGTGATGTATACGAAGATATGGTCGATGATCTAGAGCCGGTTCTAAGGCCAATAGGCGCCATGACAGTTCCGGAGGTGGCACTCCACCTAGTAATAAACATTTTTTTTACTTAAAATATAATATGCATTAATATAAAAGTAAGTGGACAATTGACAATCATTACTTGTTGTGAACGATCGGAAGCTAATTTAAATAAAATATGTCGATAGCACTCACATACATAAGATATACTTTGAAAGAGTTCTGTGTAAATATTTTATTTGTTCTATTGTGAGTGTAATTTAAAGACTCTTCATCGAAGCAGAAAAGGAAAATAATTGCGAGTTGCTTTCAAAACAATGTTTTCCTCTACAAATGATTCGCTCACATCGCGTGGAATTTAATGAGAAAATAAAACACGTTCCTCTAACAAATTATACGACATATCTCTCCTTTCGTTCCGTATTGGAGTTCACGCCTCTATTGTTCTGCAAATCTTTAAAACTTGACCGATTTCACGCTTAAATCTAAGCCAACTGCACGAATGGCCTCCATTCTCTTTCGCCGTCCAAAGACTTCAATAAAAAGGCTTTTAAGAACTAGCACTGAAAGCATTCGAAAGTTCGAACGCTGCCAGAAAATGCAACTTGTATTGTAAAAGCATTTTTAACTCCAATAGAACCATTTACAAGTATTGGATACTTGGTAATTCTGTTGTTAGCGTTTAGAAGGAAAATGCGCTCAGCTTAGATATAAACGTAAAAGAGATATTCGTACTAAAAATCTAAGCATGTAACGCTTGCTCTAAATATATGGACACATTGAATATATTTGTTTTGTTTGGTAGAATAGATAAAACGAAGCATTAAAATGTAATCTAATGAGTTACGAAATATCAGAATCGATTTCGAATTTAGAGTCAAATTATACTCGTATTTTGTGTCGGGCAGTTATTAAAAAGATAGTTTATATTGAAATAAATTTGAAAATAGAATAGTCAGATCAGAAATGAAAAGTTACGGCTGGTAGAATATACTATTATGATTTTTATAAAGTTGTAAATCAAACATAAAAAGTTAATACATGTAAATATATACATATATTCTTACCTTCAGCCACACATCTAACTTCGAGCACGGTCTTGTCCCGGACTGGCACCCAAGTGTTACCAGCGTCCAGACGCCTTCCATCCACTGCCAAGTAGACTGACCGCACAGGTTCTGGCGTCCAAGTTCATAACATTAGTTTAACCTCAGACTTAAAATCTGTGTGTACTATCTTAACAAAACAACAATCTTGAAGTAACCATACGATGCTTCCTCTGGTTCTCTATAAATTAATAACAACAACTAACAATCAAATTATATTGTTATCTAACAATATCACCTTTTATAAACAATGAAGTTTTCTAGAAACTCCTGTAAATCCAACCCGGCAAATTCGGGGGATTCCGGTAAAGCCTTTAAAACTTTACTATATTATCATATATTGATGGAACGGTGATCAGCCTGGAGAGTCAAGGTATAGGATCGAAAGTTTACTTTCTAAAGCACGGCAGTATAAACACTGTACTAACTTCTAAAGTCCAAGACATTCCTGTGATTATACTAACAGACATCCCAATAGCCTTAACAATGTATACTGGCTTGCAATATGAGTGAATGTCTTCTGTAACTTTATTGCTTTATTAGATTCGATTCATATCAATATAGTATTACGAATCACTACAAATGAGGGAATACTGTTTGCTCGCATTTCAGATAAGCAGCTTACGAAAAATACGAATAAAGTTGGAATCAGAAAGAATGTCTGTCACTGGGAGATACTTTTGAAGCAATAGGAGGAGCACTGTTTCTTGTACACACTGGCGAATTATAATATACTTCACAGTAAACGCTGGTGAGATTAGTGATTGGAATCGGTCAGGAGCACATAATCAACTTCAATTCAATAAACTAGCCCTTTCCTTGTATAGATTTAGCTTAGCTCTGAATATTAAAGTGTATCTCTTGTGTAGACTTATAAAAGCAGACATACGTTCGGTTAAACACTGATAGGTCTCTGTCTATTTTAAAGAACAGAAAAGCATATTAATTGATTAATCGACTAAATAAACTATAGATCTATGTATATATGTAAACAAACTTTATTACTAAGTATATTCATCCTAAGTATATTTCCCGAAGTCAAGCTCTCTACATTGAAACATTATCGCCGTGCATTAGTGTGAGTGAGTGTCGCTGGTGGATGTCTTAGTGTGCGTTAAATACAATATACAACAAGTACGTATAAATATTTTTAATTCCATTTTTGTCTGTATTCTATATTGTCTATAGAAAAATAAAATTAATGCAGAGGAGCATTAATATTAAAATTCCAATGATTTCAAGTCACTTAAATTTAATTCCTGTGGGAGAACATAATAAAGTTATTCAACTAGGTCAGTGCAATTCTATCCATCCATTACAAATTTAAACGATACTCATTAAAATGTATATAATGTTTTTTCATTGTAAATACTGCCAAATTACAATCATCCATTCGCGAATAAAAACCTTCTATTTCTAACTAAAATACTCGCATTAATTTCATTTTATTATCAAATTCATATCCAATTATTCCCTAAATTATAATATCTATTTCACATTACACAAACATTATGCCTCGGATTAATTCGATATGGTATAAAATACGACTTAGAAATTAATTACAATTTAAACAAAAACGTATAAAGCTAATTCGGATAACCCAGTAGTTAGGATACGTAGATTTGAATCGTAGATGCGGGATCAAATCCGGATCAGCTTCTGAATAAGTGCATAATTAAGTGTTCTTAGTGTTTTTGTATTTTATCTCGTGCTCAGTAATGCAGGTAATCATGTAGAAAGTTTTACCGTAAAAGAGTCGACATGCCACAAGTCACAGCCCCACAATGGAGCCGAGGGTTGAATCAAGCCTTATCTCATCTTTAAATGGAGAGGAAGACCAGTATGACATTTATTGGCCTTTATTTATGTGACTTGAAATATTTTTCACGGAAAATATACAATTTTATGTTAATCAACAACTGATTACTAACTACGTAATACGTTTCTGTGAACTATGAATAAATTATCATTGATTTTATTGCTTTGAAATAAGTGATCAATCACGAAGTAATTATCTAAACCAGCAATTACTTGTGGTTTAATATGAGCTGTGTTGTTGTTGTAATGGATAAAACGCGTGTATCATTAGCGACAAGTGATCGCGGGTTGGAATCCAGATTAGTACTAAGTGTATTTATTCATTAATTTAGAATGTGTTTGATATTAATCTCATGATAGGTGAGAAGACATCTACACGAGACCTGTCATCATATAACATACTACATAAGTATTGGACCAATACACATTATTTCAGTGGACCAAAATAATGGAAGAGGAGATCCTTGTCTATGGGATCTTTAATTAAAGATGCTTGTTTCCTTTTTCAATTCAAATTTCTGAGATATTGATCAAAAAGGTTCAAAGTGTATAATTTTAACTCCTCTCACACCCGACGTTGATTTACCATCAGATGAGTTGAATAAAAGTATCAATTTAACTGACAAATCTAAATATAAACTTAACTTATATCATTGTTAACAAATACGATAGAAGGTAATTAAGATTAATATGACACTAATGATAGTTAGTTAGATTCAATCTTACCATATATGAGGAGTCTCGTTGGTTCTCCGGTCACGGTGCGTCCGGACCGGTCGCGGCCGGAGCACCTCCAGCGCGCGGCATGACCGCGAGAGGCGCGCGGTATTTCCACCGCGTCGCCCTCTCTCCAGGCTGACTCTCCTCCGCCAGGCGAGGACGGGAGGCTGATTTGCTAAATGTAAATTGTTATTGTCAGTTTTATATATAATGTATTTCAATTTTGACATTAAATGCTTAAATATATATATACAAATATGAACTAAAACTAGTTACTGTATAAATCTTGACCGAGTGGAATGATGGAAAAAACGAACCAGCCCAAAAATAAAAAAGAACCAGAAATTGTTATTGGAATATAAGCATTGGCTTATGTTGCTGCTTTGATGCTAGTTATCTTTTGACGTGTTGTAATAATATCATCTTATGAATAATACAACCAATTTTTACTCATGTTTCCGAATGAGCCACACTTTAAGTAACGGATTCTGTTTCGATTAAGTACAGAAGTATTTAGTGACATTATTTCTTTACATTCGTTTGCAATTTTTTTTAAGAAATTGTAGAAAATTATATCGGAACAGCCAAAGCGGTTCTTTGAAAAGAACATATTGATTTTAATCAAAATACGCTGCCTCTTATAGGCTCTTAAACGCAGCCTCATTTTCTCAGGATTATGTTATGAATTTGAATTTGAGAAATTTAGTGTCGAAAAAAGTAAATTTCATAAGATAATATGAAATGTGAAAATATATTCTATCGCACTGTTATCCGCATTACATATATTATAAATGAAATCAAATCAAATCAAATTCCTTCATTCAATATAGAAGCTACACTTCAATATAGAATACACTTATATTTTTTGTATAATTAAACACTACCACAATTTCAAAAAAAATACCCTGACTCGAAGAACAGCCGAAAGAAACACTACGGCTTTTTGTAAATTTATAAGTATTTACAAATAGTAAACTTCAAAAATTAGATGGAGAGGAAGCGACTGCGTTCTCAACCACGAACTAATTAAATGTATTGTATTGTATCTTTCGCACACAAGCGTATAGTACAAATTAGATGTAGCATCGGAAAATGCAATGGAATGAAAATAAAACCGATTACTGCCGATTTACACGACCAATAGAAATATCTTCATATCGCGTCATTCGACGCTATTCGTCGCTATAGATTCCCGCGTCAGTTCAACTTAAGAAAAGAAGTGCAGGTAAATCGACGTGTCAAATTGACGAATATATTAGGTTATATGACATTACAAGTTATTACGTTTGTGCAAAGATCATATTCGCATGAGAAATAAATATTGATAATTTGGGATAGCGTACTCAAGTCGGATGTGATCGGTTTTACGAATTTTGCCGATGCGACATCTAAGTTGTGTCGTACTATACTTGACTTTTTTTTTAATTTGGCATCAGATGCATTTTGAACGCTTTCTGGAATCCCTTGCCTTACAAAAGAGTTACTGACTCGATGCAATCGATTAACAGGAGTAACAATAAGATATTACAGGATATATATTAATCTATATTGTCTACTTAATATATTTCGAATTAGATTTTAATTTTCTCGCAAAATATCCGATATTCACTAAATGAAGTGCTCTATGTTGTTTTCGATTCAAAACAGGAAGCGTAACAGTTTGAGCGTACGCTACTTGCTTACGAAACAAATGCTTGTCCAGAATTTGTTTTACATATTAATTACTAATTAAGTTCGCTACACGTCGATAGAATATTAATTAGGCAATCTTATGTTATATTTTTCACGGAATATTCTAATTCCAATCTCATGAAATAAAACATTTTCATCTCGAGTGTAAATATTTGCTCCTTCAGCTATCCGATATCTCGTTACGGTATTATCATTTTATTAACTTTTTATATTTATTATTACTTTAATACAGTAAAATTAACTTTTTTAATAATAATAAGACGATTGGACAACATCGGCTGTAATCTGCCTTAGGTCAGTTCCGAGGTGATAAATTCCGAACCGGTAATTGAATAAAGATTTTTGACTTTGACTTACACCATCAAGCACGAACAACCACCCATGCCTGTCATAAATCCCCTGCTCTCGTTTCTAAACTTTTACTATCAGTTTGCTGATATTCTTTTTAATTATATATTTTAACTTACTCTACAATCTTTTCCATCCGTGCCTGTTTAATTTCCTTTTTGTACGACAATCTATTGATCACGATCATAGCTCTGTTAGTCTTTTTATTGATATACGTTATTGTTTTTATCAATAAGTTATCAAGTTTATATAATTCATCATTGTATAATTAATCACCAGCGTAACAATACCTTCACTGGTAGGCTGTTTTAAAATTCAGTTACAAGACTTTTGACACATTAATAAATGTTAAGTATAGGCTTGTAAAAATATAGGAATACGGACTCACCTCATTATCTTTAAACCATCGCAGGTTGGTGACGTTGACGAGGTCACACGGTATGCGAGCGTGTGCGTGAGGCTCCACTAGCAGCTCCCTTTCTTGTTTCAGTGGCTACGTAAGATCAAAGAAAAATAATTTGTATTAAGGATACTGTAAGCATTATCTAATGAAATCACTCTTACGTTTATAAACAGGGATATAGATAATTTCCATAAACGGGACCAAAAAATAATATGGAGCTCGTAAAATATGACGGCGTTTTTTCTACCGTACTGAAGCGGACACTTGAGCCACCCCTTAAGTCAGGCTCTCTCAAACATCCTTAGGTAGAAGTGATAGACTTCAGCGTTATAAGAAATATTATGTGTGCGGCTTGGAATCGCAATCGAAGTATAAGTCCCTCGTGTCACCATAATTATAACTGGCTTACAGACCAGTCAAACAGATATACAGTAAATAGTTAATTTAACCAAAACAGCAATGTTTTAGTAAATAATGGTTCCCAACAAAGTTTGCACAAAAACCCACTTAGTAATTAGGAGTAAATCATAATTATTAAGTAGAAGTATCAAATGAATTAAAAGGCGATTCAAGAACATGATTATGAAAGGCAAAAATATTTACCAAAATATAGGAAAAATATTTTTTGTAATTTTACTTTAAATTTTTTTACTAAATTAAATTTCTCGTAATTGAAGGAATAACTTTTACATGAAGTTCGGTACTTAATAAAAATATAAATTTAAGAATCTATGCTAAACCAACTTCAGTTCGAGGAAACTTCGAACTAAGATAATATTTTTTCTATTGTTCCTGTGGGTTCGTTCAAGTTGTACTGAGTACGAATTGACTTTATTTATATTAGAACACGAGTCCCCAGTAATTGAACGTCTTACAACCACAAACAGTAAGCAGCGAAATTAAATTTAGCTTGTCTATATTTATTTACGAACCAAAATACAAAATAATTTTTCAGCGAAAGGAGAAAAAGGAGGGAGCAAATTAAAATTTAATGTCGAGTAAAAGGCCTCCATTCGAGCGGTCTGCGCCGTAGGACGGGAGGCGACCGTCTCGTAATTAATTGGCTTTTCTTGGGGATAAAATGTTGACTTCGCGATTGAGAGAATGTTTGAGATGTTTTCAGCGTCTTTGCGTGACTTAAGGAACAATTAAGAATTAAATACGTAATGTGTATCGCGTACAGCATTTCGTTTTAAATTGCTTTTGATTTTCACAATACTGTAACAATAAATCTTCAATATTTAAACCGTAACCAAAATGTGACCAAAATGGGACCAGTGAAGTTACATATATGGTAATGATCAAATAAAGATGACATCAGATTTAGATTTATTAAGACAAATACGTTATTTTTGCGACTAATCTAGTCTAAACCTTACGAGAATATTATCAGTTTTTTTATACTAACAAAATATATTTTTACTAATTAGCAGAATTAGATTAATTCTTGCCAACCTATAAGAAATACTGGTCTGGGTAATAGGTGTCTATTCGTTAATGGATGTAAATTTTATGAACTTTCTGTTCTACTAAATTGCTCGCGTATCGCTCGGTTTACCTGAGGTGGTGACGCAGAGACTCTATCTCTTCTAGCCTCCCTCATCTGATCTCTGGGCTCGTCTCTCATAGCTGGTGCGGGACGGATCACGAATGCGTCCACTCGCGATGACGCTCGCATGCCCGGAGCTGCCCCTGCGTCACCAATGGCATCGCGGACTGCTCCCCGGATATTGAGGATCGTGTCACCGGTTTTAACTCGACGTGACTGTGTATTATTTTTGAAAGATATAGCAAATATAGCTACAAATACACTAGTCTTTATGGAGTCTGTCACAACTTCTATTAAGTTACCAATTTCAAGTAATAAAGATAGTTGTAAAAAGTTTATCAAGCCCTGGAACTAGTATACAATGTGATATTTCTTTTCTTTAATTAATTTTTAATAACCTATGTAATATTAATGGAAAGGTACAAAAATTTGTGTTTTACCTTAGTGGGTTTTTCCCACTCTTGTCCACTGCTTCGTTTCTGACGATCAATAATATCTTCATCCTCGGTTACTTTTTGGGGTATCGACCCTAGTATTGTTTCTCTTAATGATTCATCGAAAGCAAAGTTTTTATTTTCTTCTTGAGCTCTGCTTTCTTCGGCCATTAAAATTTTATTTAATTCATCTACATTGGAACCTCGAGCAACGATAAAACCATTTGATTCTTTTAATTCTTCGGTTCCATCGGAGAAAATATTACTTGAATTATTAACGTCACCCGTTTCTTTTATATTTTGTACGTGTCTTATATCCGCAGTAGTAACATCATTATAATCATTTTGAAATAATTTACTCTTATCTGTATAATCGATTTCATATTTATTTTCATCATATAATTTAGGAACTTCAACAATTTTATTTGAATTTGTTTCAAATTCACCGAATGTAGATTCTTCAGGAGTAACTAGAATGCTACTGTCTTCGATGCTAGTTTCAGGATCGTCGTAGTCAACACCGTGCACTTCATTTACACCGGTATTTTCAATAGAATCCTCATCGTTAAACTCATTTGTGTCAAAAAAAGGTTGCAAATCGTCGCTATTAAAATCTGGGACTAAATCACTTATTGCTTTGTCGTTGTTTTCTTCGTTGATGTTTCTCTTCGCGAGGTTATTAATATCTACATAGTGGTCAGAGTCTCGTAGAGGAGGGTACAGGGGAGCGTCACGGAGAAGCTCTGCCGCGTCGAGGGGGGCGGGGGAGCGTTCAGAACTACTCCTGTCGGAGTATACAGCGGGAAGGAAGCCTGTGGAAAAAAAAGTTGATTATTTCCTAGCCATTGATTTTATATATAACTTATTTTTGTCTAATTTAAATTTAATTTCAAATGTTGTTTTAAAATGTATTGTGGTATACATCACAATGCTATTTATGTTAAAATATAGTACTCATATCAAAATACTATAACAATTTTCAAAATGAATGAAGCAGTAGCGGGGTTAGACAACGCAACGTTTCAGATTTTAAATGTTTTAGGCAAAGCAGTTTACGATCAACTGAAACGCATCTGTACCATCAATTTTAAATCAAACTTCATTTAATTTAAATAAATATTGTAATTGACCTCACTTTTATTACTTGACGTAATGATAACCTGATAATAGTGGAGGTGTTCAAAGGCAGGACCAGCTTGTATGTATTTTTGTATATACCACGCATAGGAAAAAGTTGACACTGACTTCGAAATAACAGAATGATAATATGTATTTCAACCTAAAATATTGACTTATTCGATTACAGGACACTAAACTAATAAGGTAGTAACAGTTGTAAGTAAACGGTTTTTTTTTTAATATTTCATGCTGTTCCAAAATAAACCAGCAAAACTTTCCTATTTTATTTATAAAGAATATTATACTGAACATATGACTCAAAAAAATAGAAAAGTTTGAAAGAGTAAAAAAAAATTAATTGCGCGTATTTTAATACAAATCACTAACAAGATATTCGAGATAGGAGTTACGACAACTCATTTAACTCGAAACAAGACGCAATCTAAATGACACGCAATAAAAAACGCCAAAATGATTGACACGCTCACGGAGAGGCGCATTTTTATTTAAATTACGTTTCAAATTGTGACAAAGTCGAATTAAATGCTTACAAATTATATTTATTTTAACTAAGCGACGCTTCATATCACAGGGCTTAATTTGACTCCATTTAGAACATAAATTGGTTAAGTCGTTTTTCTTTACGCAATTGTTACATTTACTTGTTCATTCTAATTTTAGTCACTCGTCATTAAACTTCATTTATTGAAAGTTCACAAATTCACAAATTCTAATTAGAGTACAAGAGTACAAGAGTACTCTAATTAGAATTTGTTTATCAAAGTGAAGCTGGGTTGCCGTAAGAGCAGCTTAGGAGATGTTTTTGCATTCATTGATAAAACATCAGCTCTCCATAGAGCCTCAACTATCCATAGAGTTATGAAGATCCAACCCAAAAGAAAGCTTTCCATGAACTAATGGTATCAGACACTTGACTGGTTATTTTATTTCTGTAGGAATCATCTCACCTGGCAATAAAATTCTCGCAATGGATAGCGGTGACTACTTACTGTGGTGACGTAAGTAAGCCCAGCTTTACCAAATTTAAATAAATAATCTTTAATTTTATTTAGACCTCATTAGTGCAAGAATTTTAACTAAATTTGAATCTACGAGTATTTTAAATTCACTGAAGACTTTTTCTTAATTAATTTGAATAATCGCTAATGCCCTGTCCTCCCTGAAGGTTTTTACTTAAAAATACCTTCTACTGTGACGTAACTTAAAAGTTAGCGTTTTTAAAATAAATGATTTGAGTAATGTTTTACTCAAATCATTTATTTTAAAATTTAACTTGAAACATAGAATCCGTCCTGCATAACTTCCGATTCCTAACCCTTCCTCATAGCAATGGGATCAAAGCTAATAGAGATCGCCAAGTCAGACGCGAATATCCATTTAGCTGTTCTTTACAAGTTTCTGGCGCAACAAAATTTTATTTCCTAACAAATTTTGAGACCATCCCTTTGTTCATTAGGAAACTTTGTGTCGCCGGAATTTTGCTTAAGAAGTCGCCTAAGGCTTTCCGACCAAGAAATATGAAGTCAGTCACAGCTGTCTCTTTCTCTCGCGGGGTCGAGGTTAAACGCGGGACAGGGACGAAAAATAGATGAAAATTAGATAAAACTTTTGTGGAAGGAAGAAAAATAAATGATTACTCTGACGCTTCGTAGTTAGTGAATGATAAAGACGGTGTTAAAACTTAATTAGAAATCAACGCTTTGGAAGTCGTAATTACAGCTGAATACAATTTGTTATCAAAACAATTTGGGAATGAAAGATGATTACTCAGCGCGTTCGGAATAGATGGGAGGCTGCGAAAATTTTGGACTTTAAAGGGCGCAACTTTCTTTTGTGCCCTTTAAAGTATTCGTAATATTTGTATACGCGTAACTATTAATTAGTATTACGTTAATTTTAAACCGACTTCGAACGCGCAGGAGACTCAACTTGTCTCTATAAATATGTATAATTATGTATGTTCTGGTAACATGTTGGTTTGTAGGGTTCAGTATAGTTCGATGATGATCCTATGATTGTTTAATCTGTATCATTAACTGTTAATTTTTTATCTAAAGCATACATTCACAAATAAAATAATTAAAGGCTTTTTTAAAAAAAACATAATATATATGTGTGTAAAATGTTGTTATATTATAAAATAATATAACTACATTTTACATTTCATATAAAATATTTTATTAGTCAATTGATATATTTTCAAATGAAACTCTTTTGAGCACAATTAGTGTAAAATTTAATTATCGAATTCAACGTCGATTTCAGACGTTGCAACGTTTCTATATTTAACGTTTATTGCAAAAATAAGGAAAATTCAAATTCTTTCACGTTTGTACATTTGCTCGCTCTTTTCGTGTAAAATAAAATAGAACATTAAATATAACCAGACGTAACTTTTAATTGCTTTCGCAAGAAAGAAAAATTAATGAAAATTTTAAATACGAGCAAGAAAAGCGAACGAGCTAATACAAAAAAGTGAAAAGGAGCTTTCCAAACTTCGACCTAAAATCGTGTACTTAAAAACCCAAACCAGATTTGCCGGCTTCATTTATATTTCACTGAAGATCGCCGACCGTAAGCTATCTCATTACGTCTTAACGAAGATCTCTTTAAATAAAGATTCTCCAGCGCGATAGGATGTATCGTGAGGTGCATGGTTTTTATTTATGTATATATTTTATTTAAGAGTCGAGATAAGCCAGTTGTTAGGACGCGTTTATTAATCGATGATTGCGAGTTCAAACTCAGGCAAGCACCACTGAATATTCATCTGCTTAATTTGTATTTATAATTCATCTCGTGGTTGGCGGTGAAGAAAAACATCGTGAGGAAACCTGCATGTGTATTACACCAACCCGCATTGGAACAGCGTGATGGAATATGTTCCGAACCTTCTCCCTAAATGAAGAGGAGTCCTTAGCCCAGCAGTGGGAAAATTTACAGGCAGTTGTTGTTGTTGTTGTTGTTGTTTTATTTAAGTGTAAACATCTTGGCACTTTGTACACGATAGGGGCTAACTGAAACTTCGAGCAAGCATAAGACTTGAAGCGTCAAATGACGTCACGCAAGACTTGTTTACTCACATGACTTGACACCAATAATGTTCATAAGAATATCTAACATGATAAAAACCCTAATTACTCTTTTTTGGTACTCGCGACCCGCTACAGCTTCACAAAGGGGAAATGCTGATAATAAATATATATCAGATTTTTTCTTGTTTCTTAACTGTATTGTCTATGTTTTATATATAAAAACGTCTCTCGAATGTTTATGTTATATGTTTTATATATAAAAACGCCTCTCGAATCACTCTATCTATCAAAAAACCGCATCAAAATCCGTTGCGTATTTTTTAAGATCTAAGCATAAATAGGGACAGACAGCGGTAAGCGACTTTGTTTTATAATTTTGATGTTACGAGTTAGTAGGTCTCCTGACGGTAGTAGTCACCACCCATGGACAATGGAGCTGTAGGAAATATTAATCGCTCCATACATACAGAAGCGTCATCAACCTAAGGAACTAAGTTGTTATGTCCCTTGTTCTTCTTGATGCAGTGGCCCAGGCTATCTCTAAACCAGTACTTAGTACTACTCTTTAGCGGTAGAATATCTGGTGAGTGAGTGGTATCTACCCAGACGAAGCCCTACCACCAAGTAAACATTTTTTTCAGTCACTCGAGTATGAGTAATAGCAGCACGTAATTAATTACCGACATAATATTATGTTAAAGTACGTACAGTAAAAATAATAAATTGTTACGTACATTTAATTAATAGGTATTTAATATAATATGTACGACGGTAAATATATAATTAAATACTACGAAGAATAATTGGTTTTAAGTCGCTTCGTCTTTCATAAAATAGTACTGTGAGACGAGTTTTAATTAGAGTCATTATTATTTATTACATCTGGCAACACTACACCGATAATTCTAACAAAATGTACATAAATTATTCGTTAATTAATTATTAATACTCGTAATGTAATTTTACGCTATTTTGGTAAACGGTATATCATATTTTCTTTGTTTCGTCATTTTGCTACTATCGGAGCATCAAAGGCTTATTTATTATTTTCAATTTGCTTCTAATCAGCATGACATGCCATGCCATGAGATGATTAAAAGTACCATATGTTAATACGTTAAGAAGAAGATAAATTCTAGTAAATCGCTTATTTTCTTAAGTAAGTACCTATTCATTTAAATTCACCTATTTCTGGTTTTATTTTTATAAGTAATTAAACGTCAAATGGGCGATCTGACCGTAAGTAGTCACGAACCTAATAATCAAAATCAAAAATAAAAAATTAAAATCAATATATACTTTATTCAAGTGGGCTTTTTCAAGCACTTTTGAATCGTCATATAACAATTAAGTGAAGCTACCACCAGTTCGGAAAGAAGATTCTACCGAGACGAACCGGCAAGCAACTCAGTAGTTACTCTTTTTCAATCACTCCTTAAATCGGTGTTGCGCTACCAAGCTTGTACTTTGTGCCAGTTCTTATATTGGCTTATTCATCCAAAGCAACACCAAACACAACAATATCAAGTGTTGGTAGTAGAATACGTAATAATTAAACACCAGATCTCGAAATTGAAAAACTCTACATTACCAACTGAGCTAGATTTTCAGTAGAGGTTCATCAATTCATGTTTCAAGAGATTGTTTAATTAGAATATCGAAATATATTTCGAATTCAATTCATTCTATTAAATTTAAAGTTTAATTATCATTAACTAACTAAATATGCTCACTTATCTTTACATCATCACACCACAACGTAACGGGTAAATATCCTCTCTCCTGAAACCATGCAAGAGACCAGGTTTTAACAACCTTGCTTTAAGCAAGCACCAAGCACCAAGCACGAACTGTTATTAAGTGCTTTTGCATTATTTTTTTGTGAACTTAAAACAATCAAAATGACGATAAATTATTTGTAATATTATATAAGGTTACTATACAACCTGGAAATTAAATATAAAATATGAAATAGGCCAAAACATATGTAATAACCCCGATGTTCTGATTTCGAAATAAGATGTGATCTCAACTTCACAAACCGTGACGTATAAAAGTACCTTCATTCAGCCTCTTATAAATAATTCCACGTCCCTTAGATTAAGAGGCCTCCGAGAGACTTTTATAGGACACAGCGGAAAGTAATAGCTGCCGCAGGAAGACTTTAAAAACCATTGCTGAGGATTATTTTAACCTCGCCGTGTTAAATTTTTATGTTTATAGGTGACGACGTTTCAAACAATTTATTTAGTATTAGAAAATATATTTGATCATTAGCTTTTAAAACCAAGAAACGAGAAGATATAGTTGAACTCTCTGTACTCAGATCAGCTAAGATCATTGAAAAGGATTCTTAATTAAAAGTTGTAAGATTAAATGGAATGGAAAAAAAATTAAGTGAAATTATACAGTCACAAATGTATACACATCTCATTGCACACATAGATAAATGAGCGCATCTTTGGACTTGTAAGATAAAAACAAATGAAAACAGTTATAAAGGGAATGGGTACCACGGAAAATTATAGGTTAAGATTAGGAATAGTTTCATTTTTATACACGCTGTTATCAAATCATCAAAAAGGTCATGTAGAATGTCAAAAAACCCGAAGAAGCTCAAGCTTATCTTATTGGATCATGTATGAAAACTGAATTATCCGTGTTTCGACGTCATCTGTCCTTAAGGCCGACAGCCGACACGCCGACACGCCGACACGCCGAAACGTCGAACATGTACGTTATAAGAATTTTGATATGAACTAATCGCAGTTATATAGAGAATCTCGGGGCGCGAGAAGTCGAGATTCCAGGCACGTCCCGTGTATGAGATCTTGTAGCTGAGGCTGAGGCAACGAACACACTTATGAATTTAAATTTTGGTGTACATACAAATTGCTCGCTTCCGCGTTCGTAACTAGTGTAGTGTAGTTCTTAGCTTGGAACTGGAAATAATGGACGCGCCACGCGCCATTGTAAACTGTAAGAGCAAATATCATAATGAAAGTAAAATTGATATGTTAAAATATTATCTTGAAGAATACGACGTTTTTCTAATACCAAATATACTTCATCTATACATTTAATTAAATTGGTGTGTCTATTTGAAATATTAAAATAACAATTTTTTACTCAATGCATACGTATTTATACACGGTACATATACCAAAATAACATTTTTTACAATTTTTGTTGGTCCGTCTGTTTGTTCCGGCTAATCTTTGGAACGGCTGGACCAACTTTGACGGGACTTTCACTGGCAGATAACTAATATAATATTGAGTAAATTAGTATATGTTATTTATGTTATTAGTTATGTCATAATAAGTTAGTATATGTAACCATAATTTCACTTATCAATAAATTTGAACTCTGTGTTGAAAAATATTACGAATAAGGCTTGTTCCTCAGCACGATCAAATAAAAAGTGTAACTGTTATATATCAAGAAATAAAAAGTTATACTTTTAATAATTATAGTTTCTTCTCGATAAAATATACATACAATATAATGTAAACTAAATAAAGATGATTTAAAATTGCCTATTAGAGCTGAATAGTATAAGATTTACGATTTTACTTTTTAAGTGACATCTTATCATGGTATCTATTATATTCCATAGATTAGGTAATCATTTCCATGGATTAGATTAGGTAATCATTTATATTCCATAGATCACGTTACATTCCGAGCTAACGCCATGGGTTAAGCGCGACTGGAATATTTTTATGTAATAAAAACAACACAATTAAGCCAGAAGTTGAAGTTAATTATAAGTTGTACGTGCGGGCGGTTAAGAAACACGGAGTCAGGAACTCTAAAGTTGAGATGTATTCAAGCGCCGCGGAACAGTCTAGTTTATTTAACGCGGTCCTTGTAAATTTATCGTTTTCTTGACTTACTTCTTATTAAGTATATACAAATATGTGCCGTGACTTTGCCCATGTGTTTGGTTGGGTTTTTTATTATATAATTCACTGAAACTTTTTGCCCGTGACATTAATTTTAGAAAAACAGTAGCCTATGTCCTTTCTAGGCCTTCAAGTTTGCTTCATATCAAATTTCATCCGATTCGGTTTAGTGGTTTGATAGTGCAAGAGCGACAGACAAACGGAGACACTTTCATATTGATCGTTAACCACGGTGCTAATTGTCACAAAACGAAGATTATTGGCGACCCAATACATGCACAATTGCATCACCAGAGGACTTAAAGGTTCTCAAATCATATCGGTTCGAAACGGCGAGCGTTCCACATTGAACAATGTGCAACTAGCTTTTACAAAATGCTAGACAACGTAGCGGCTACTTTCCACATCATAATCTGTAGATCGTGATGTATTGTAAACAAATTGATTTAAATATCCGAAATGACAGAGAACTTTTTCAAATTACCTTCAAAGATTCAATAATAGCAAGTGTGATGTCAGGCAAATTTCAAAAGAACTCGTTCGAGTTCGAAATTTTATATTCTAATGAATGGAAATGATTCTGCGAAACTGTTAAATGAAAACAAGAAGCAAATATGTAGAATATCGCGCCTCGCTCTGACGTGACTTTGGACATATTTTAAAGTATTTTACAACTTTGCCATTACAAATTTCTGCTTCAAAAACTTCGATCTAAATTCTATGGACCCTCTCTGGGTAATCACCCGTCATTAGCATTGGAGAGAGACTCACGTAGCGACAATTTGTGGTCCACCCCATCACCTACAGCTTTAGAATCTTTATTACTTTCTGTATAGGGTTCATTATCGCTTGTTTTTGTTATACCTTCAGTATCGCACTAACGATCTTTATTATCATCGTAATAAGGCCCATTATCACTTGGTTCTGGTTTTATTTGTTCAGACAGGAAACGATTCGTTAGATGTTAAGCATTTTATGAATCTGCTGTAGGTTTGCTATTAGATAATTTCCAACAGACATCATAATATTTAAGTATTAGAAAATGAAACATCAATTGGGACCCTTTCCATGATTGCATTTTAACTGAATAAGAAAAACTGAACCCGAATAAATGAATCTCTTATTTAAAAAATGAAAATCTTTTATTTAAAAAATGATATTTTAATTAAAATATAATATTGATGAAATGATGAACTTTTTGCTATTTTTTAGAAAGCTGACAAGAAAACATTAATTGAAAATTAATTCAAAACGATCGAAACTTTACTTATAATCAACATTTTTAAGAGTTTCCTGTTTAAAAACAAGTTTTCATAGAATTCCATCGACTGAGTCAACATTATTAAGACCAGAATGTGTTCCGATGCAGCGGCCGGTACAGTTGTTTCAGTTGTGCCGCTTCATTTGTTTGTGAGCTTATAAAGTTCTCTTTACGATTGGATCGATATTGTTGATTGTTCTAGGGTTAGGAGAAATGTTAATATTTATCGAATTCCTGCATTTCTCAGAGTCCTATGTAGTGTTTCTCACAAACGTAATATACTCGTTAATTGCAAAAATTTTGAATATCTATCTATATATTCAACCTGAAATGAAGTCTGTTAAATTGGTCAATAAATCTCAGGCAAATTGCCAAAAAAATGAGGTGCGAAATCATGAAATCAAATGATGAAAAAATAAAAGAATTCCATAAATTTTCGCAAATTTCCGCTGTCTTGTGGCTTACAATAAAATTAACATACACTAATTTACAGTAATAAGACAAACTCCCACGATCTCACGGTGCCGAGAATTCTTGATTCGCCCGAAATTTAAATAAAAGGGCCGAGATGTCTCGTTTGATGAGCACTTATGTATTAATCATAGGGTTCGAAGGGAATAAGTCTCGAGTTTTCACATGCTTAATAACACTCCGTAAGTCATCTCGACGGGGAAGGCTCATCGTGAATACATTTGCATGTGACATTCGAAATAGCCACAGACATAAATGAAGATGATCCAATGGCTAGATCACGTGAATCTTAACCAATGATTGCGGGATTTTTTTATGCTATTGGTTGGCGAACGACCATATGGGTCACCTGATGGTGGTCACCGCCGCCAATAGACTATGGCGGTGTAAGAAACATTATTCCTTTCATGGCCACATGGCCAATGCGCCACCAACCTTGAGAACTAAGATGTTATGTCCATTGTGACAATACTTACCCTGGCTCACTCACCCTTCAAATCGGAACACAAAAATACCAAGAACTCTTGCTTAGCGGTAAAATATCTAATGAGTGGGTGTTACCTATTCAAATGGGCTTACACAAAGCCTTACCACCAAGTAAAGTACATTTGCCATCATCAAACTTAATTCCTCTTTCCTCGTTGGTAAATGTATGCCTAATGTGTATATAGCCCAACCTCATATTTGAGTTACTCAAAGCACTAGCAGTAGTGTCCCATCTGTGGGCTATTTACAAGCTGTAAATATCCCACAAACTTTACTTTATACGTTATACATCAGTATCCAGCTGTGCGTGGTAGAATAAGTTCTAAGCCTTCGCTTATATCGGACTGGTCGTAATAGTCCGAGCATCCATGTTAATTACTATTTGTAATACAGTTTTATTGATATTGATACTTGAAAATACTGCAAAATATAAAATCAAAAAACATCGCATTCCCGTTTTTATTAATCGTGTTTTTTACTGCTCGCGCTCTGATATTCGATGTAAATATAATTTTCGGTCGCTCCGTTCGCCGCATAACTTGGAATTATTACTCAATACAAACATTACATCGGTATAGACTTATTAAGTCCCGCAGATATAACAATTTCATTAATATTAATGTAAGTCGTTAAACAGACCCGAGTGACGCAAACGAAAATGAACCTTATTTCCTAAGCATTAGAGTGGTTTTGTCTCAAAACAATGTTCACATTCACATACGAAGGGAAGTAAATTTAACATCTCCGGGTTGTACATTAAGTTCAAAGGACGAAACAGGAATATTGTTTTTACAACGAATCCGCTAAATAGAATTAAGGATGATTACTCGATCCTGATTAAATAATATATTTTAATTGATATCTCCCAAACATTTGGTGCAAAATCAGATAAGGATATATATAGAACAAAGCCATTAGGTTATTTAAATCAATTTTATTTATACATTCTTTTTGCAAATTTAAATGATTTTAAATGTTAAGCTTTTTATGTTAATTGTAATTTGCAGTACAATATGTATTTGTAAAATCCATTTAATACATCCTTTGCTCAGATAACGTTCTACGTACAGAGGCAAAATGAAATAAGAAAATTACACAGAACTGTTTAAAGTTTGTAATATATCTAAGAAATCTCACAAAAGATTTGGCTGAAATTGCTCACATAGCGTTAGACAATGGATCTTTAGAGGTTATATACTTATAATATAATTGAGTACGTTTTGAGATGAGTCGAGATGGCCCAGTGGTTACAACGCGAGCATCTTAACCGATGATTGCGGGTTCAAACCCAGGCAAGCACCGCTGATTCATGTGCTTAATTTGTCTTTATAATTCATCTCGCGCTCAGCGGTGAAGGAAAACATCGTGAGGAAACCTGCATGTGACAAATTTCATAGAAATTCTGCCACATGTGTATTCCACCAACCCGCATTGGAACAGCGTGGTGGAATATGTTCCAAAACCTCCTCAAAGGGAGAGGAGGCTCTTAGCCCAGCAGTGGGAATTTACAGGCTGTTGTTGTTGTTTTTTGTTTGTTGTTGAGTACGTTTTAATGAATGCACTTCTACCTTTTTAATTCTAAGTAAGTTATAAACATAAATAATAAATCTAATAAAAAGTCTGTTGTCTCGTTCCACCTTTTTACTTGGCCTTTTTGTAAGCGTATCGGGCAGTTATATTTCATGTTTTTATTGGATTCTGATTATTATTGTAGCATCTGGATCCTCATCTAAACATAAGATAGCTTACAGCAAATTTTCATTATTGTAGTAATAATAAAATTAGTTTCGCCATTCTTTATAAAACTCTAGCAACAGTTCCAACTTACGTAATGTCATATGTCCTTAATCTTAAAATTAAGATGGATTGCACTACAGATTATACAACAAAATACATCATTTCAAAACGACAAAATACATTTAGTATTTTGTCGCAAACCAAGTCAAATTTATTTATTCAATTATTTACAAAACAATTTTTGGCTGCAATATTGACATTTAAAATTAGACGACGCCATAACCAAACCTTTAAATAAATAATTGTTAGAATCGAACACAAATATGGTTAATATTTGATTAATTAAAAATTATTTAGTTGTTTAGCTAATATTCATACACAACATGTGAATTTATGATAGTAATATTAATATTATGTAATATAATATTTTGTATACACCCAAGTGATATCACTTCGTGTTAATATACGAGTATGTGGCTATTATTATGTTCATTAATGTATTTTATATTCTAAGTATATATATCATACTCAGTGATCTGGAAGACAGAAGTAAAGGAATAGGGCACATAAGCCCAAGATTCTAGTTGTAAGGGGGAGGATGGTGATTTACGCACTTTTACGCGATTTCGATTGTGAGATAAGCCTATTTGATCAGTTTTTAAAATTGGAAATACAACACAGACTTTTATTCGCTTGAACTTACATATATAGTACAACTTCAAACACTGTACATTAAATTAATTAAATAAATTGATTAAATCATCATAAAATAAGAGTTTTGGTATTATGTAGGTACCAATTGTCTGCCGTCACTGCCAAACCCTCGGAGAAACACTACTAAACGCTGTGTGGAAACAAATATGTGAATTGGTATATTATAAGTACTAGAATCATCAATCAATCTAGTATGAATCGTCGAAATCACTTTCTGAGCAACACAATAAAGCCATTAAGAACTTACATTAAAGACTGAAAACATGAGTTATTATAAGTAAATGAAAAAGCGTGGAATTAATACTTGTTGACTTCCAGGCAGGATATATTACATGTGTAAATTATATTAAGTAACATGACTTTGTATTTTTTAATGTTGTAAAAGAATAACTACTGAGTTTCTTGCCGATTCTTCCATAGAATCGACTTTCCCAACCGGTGGTAGCTTCACTTGATACAGTTGTTGAATTGTTAAAAGTGCTAGTAAAACCTACTTGAATCCATACTTCCATTCAAATATTATAAATGCGAAAGTAACTCTTCCTGTCTCGCTTTTACGCCAAAACTACTGGACCGATTTAAATGAAATTATGTACAAAAATAGTCCGCCTGAGCCTGAGAAAGGACATTTCAATTGGAAACTGATGGCTAATTTTTAATTTGAAAAGAAGTTTTGTACACAAAGAGGTCTTACATCAATGTAATTTTTTAAGTTAATTTGTATATATCTACGCGAGCAAAGCCGCAGGTAACTAGCTAGTATATTTTGATTTGAATTAATGTACAGTGGATATACTTATGCTATATACATATATTATTTCGGCTATCGTGATATGGGCATGTAATGCGGAGTAATGAGGAACATATTTTGAAGAAGGCCTTGAGCATGGATGTGGATGGATATAGAGGTAGAGGACGACCAAGAAAACGATGGATGGACTGTGTGAAAGACGATATGGTTAGAAAGAATGTAACTTATGAGATTACGTCTGACAGAGAAGTATGGAAGGAGAAGACATGCTGCGCCGACCCCAAATAATATTGGGAAAAGGGCAGGAGGATGATGGATATACTTATGCGATTCCCTGTACACGAGCCGCTACGCGTCACGAGTTTGGCACAAAACGACACGAGCACGGCGCGCTTGTCGGAGACGCGAACTCATAAGTTCTCCCTGCCACAATCACTCAACACGGCTATAGAAGTTTTCACGTCAAAAATATTTAAATTCTTAAATAAATTCACGATGACCTGACCTATTTTAGTCAAGGCAGAACACTATAACTTCGAAATTAAGAAAATCAGCTTTTTCTACTTGGTGTAGTACCTAATTGCTGAAATGATGGATATGTTTGGTAGGCACTGGGTGTCAATGGTAGTCCGTGATTCAAATTTTCATGTTTCAAGGTTAATATTATTAAGTAATATTATTAAGCTAGGTACAAGACTAGTCGAATAATCATATTTTTCGGATATGTGTTTTTTTATACAGAAGCTACGATGCCACAGATCTTCGACGTTTAATCAAAATAAAACCAACTCAAATGTTTCGAGTCGGACCGCGCATTGAATATAATAGAACAATGAGTTACTTAAGTCAAAGATAAGTAAGTAAGCAATAAAATCCGTCTAGTTATAAATAGGTAGAGGGATAGATGTACAGCGCGCTATCGACAGTAATTTAGTGAGATCGCGATATAGCCTGATCCCCCTTTATGCCACCAAGTTGATTGAACCTCGTAAAGCGGACGGATTTGGGGAACGAATTATGAAGTGAATTCCGTAATACTTGTGTCTCCGTAACATTCGCTACAGATATTATAATGCTACTTCATTAAAGAATAAAATGTAACGTGAAAGATATTTGGTATACTGGACTGCAGCGCATGCATGAAACTGGCCATGAAATGAATATTTTCATAAAATAAACACTTTTGAATCGTCATATATTTATGAGTAATGGTATCTCTATTAACAAAAGATTTAATATCTTTAAATTCTTAAATATGTACAAAAAGTAAAAAGTAAAGTAACAGTCTGTAAATTTCCCAATGCTGGGCTATTGGCCTCCTCTCCCATTAAGGAGAGTGCTGGGAACATATTCCACCACGCTGTTCCAATGCGGGTATGTGGAATGCACATGTGGCAGAATTTCAATGAAATTAGACACATGCACGTTTCCCCATGATGTTTTCCTTCACTGCCAAGCATGAGATGAATTATAAACACAGATTAAAACAATTATATATGGTTCAAACCCAGGCAAGCACCAGTAGGTGCTTTCCTGGGTTTGAACCCAAAATCATCGGTAAAGATGCATGTGTTTTAACCACTGGGCCATCTTGGCTCGGCAATATGTACAAATACGAATTAAAAACAGTTAATATAAAAATAGGGACCGCGTGGAATGAATATAATATAA
Source organism: Vanessa cardui (assembly GCF_905220365.1). Taxonomy (NCBI): domain Eukaryota; kingdom Metazoa; phylum Arthropoda; class Insecta; order Lepidoptera; family Nymphalidae; genus Vanessa; species Vanessa cardui. The sequence continues at coordinate 9,714,531 of NC_061148.1, forward strand.
TAGCTAAAATGCTAGCAAATGTATTGTATTATATTTAACATTAACCAATATTAGAGAAAAATGGTCAAGAAATTAATAATTACCATTTTGAGATAATCAAATACAATTACTATTTATATACAATTTGGTTGCAATTTTAGAACTCATTTTAACAAGTTAAGTAAAATTTGTTTCACAACGGTGCTTTTTGTTGATTTCAGTTTAACTCGAAAACTTTTCAGCCTATTAACGCTGAAGTTTCTTATCGTGATAATTTATAGTTTGAAAATGTATGTTTATTCGTTGTATAGTTTATGACGTACAGTTCGCTTACAACGTAGTCGCAGCGAATGTCTCCCAGGTGCTTTATCTTTATCTCCCAAACTCGAGAAGATATATCAAAACTTTGCACAAGGACTTCTAGAATAAAAGTAGCTACTAAAAATTACAACATTTCTTGATAGAAATCAAAATATTATCATTCTAAATTTTAACAAGAACCATTGAATGTATGTAATTTATTTTATTTACACTAATATTATAAGTATGAAAGTAATTTTGTCTGTCGCACTTTCACGACCAAACCAATGAAACAAATTTGATGAATTTCGTTATGACGCAAAATTTAACTCCAAGAAAGAACATAGGCTACTTTTTTGGCCGGCATGTAACAACGAACCCCTAAAACACAAGCGAAGTCACAGGCGACACCTAGTTATTGATATTGTAAGTATTCTATGTATTAATGGATTCGCTTATTGAAGCTACTAGACACTAGACTTATCAGTCGCCCTGCAGGAGCTGTCTCACCACCACCGGATGCGAAAGACAGAGAACCGGGAGTTTGGATGTATCCTTAGGAAGTCCTATTACTACTGATGTACCGCGATTGTCCGCCTGCGACCCTAAAGGGTGGTAATGTCTCATATCAAATCAAATCAAATCAATTTATTCAAGTAAACTTCACAATGAAGCGTTTTTGAATCGTCAATAATTAAATACTACCACCGTTTTGGAAAACAGCTTCTAGCGAGAAGAAACGGCAAGAAACTCGCATAGTTGCTCTTTTAAAAGTACTCTTTTAATGAATAATATTATTTATTTATTAATTTAGTCTTAATAATTCTTTTTAAATGTTGAAAATGGTAAATAGATTATATTTTCCAGTATCTTATTATATATGCGTATACCATTGCCCAAAAACGTTCTATTTACCGTATGCAAATGAAAACTGGGGGTTACAAGTTTATTCTTATTTCTTGTATTAATAGTATGTATATTAGCATCATAGAATATGTTTTTTATATTCTTCTGTATAAAGATTATATTATCATAAATATATTGTGAAGCAGCCGTTAATACACCTATTTCTTTAAATTTCTCGCGTAATGATGTCCTGGATACATAATCTGATAAATAGTATAAAGACCACATGCTCATTCAAAATTTGAGTTTGTATAATGTGAACAATTAAATTATTTCAAACGGTGATATGTTGTAATACTTAGAGAGACCTCACATGACATGTGCGTGTCTTGCTGGACTATCGTGCCAACCGAACCTTAATAACGCAAAGTGGTTTGCCATTTCTTGGCTTTTAATATAAAATTTCCAAGCAAATGAGATTAAACAGTTTAATTCCGAAACTGTCTGTTGGAACCCTGTAACGTTCACGTCATATCAATTTAAGTCGGGTCGTAACGTATTTGCCGTAATTGAATTACAACGAAGCTTTGCAGAAGTCGAGAGCTAATTACATAAGAGGGCAAATTACGGGGGCTATTCGAAATTTTATTATTATGACCTTTTTAACCATTGATGTGGAAGACTGGAATTGAGTTACGCGTCCACTCGATCGTGTCCCCGGGCTAATTACTTACGCACTTAATTCGAGTAGACACAACCTTTAAAAAACATTTTTGACCTTTTTTAAAGGTCAAACAGTCAGTTGCTTTTCCACAATTCTTAGCAATTTTAACAATCATATAGAATTAAATTTATACTAACGAACTACGAACTTTTCTTCTTTTGATATTATTTTGTAAACAAGTACAGCCTTTAATTGCTCTACTACTGGATAAGGCAAATGTATTTCTTCTTTACAATGTTTCCCTTCGCCGCTAAGCATGGGATGAATTAAAAACACAAATTGAGCACATGATAACAATCTGGTACAAAATACATACTACGATATACTTTATAATTGTCGAACTTTTTTTTCAAAACAAATGGTCTTTCAAATGAATTTGACATTTGAAACAATTCCTAATTTAATCAAGTACAACAAATTGTCAGGTTAACGAGCAAATATGTTTGTTGTGTTATAAAAAAAACCGCTTTAATATCGTAAAATAGATTTTATCAGTGATGTTTTCAGACAAAAGCTGAATTATATTTACGTATTCATACCAGGGGTGCATAACAAGTAGGAGCGCGAAAGAATGTCGTAATTACGAGCGATCATTGTTAGCACTGCGAAGTTCGGAGGTCTCGTCCCCGCGCGACTGGGACGTAGTTGCGAGATATAAAATTACTTTGCGGACTCCGCGACAAAGCCGCTGATCATTCGCCCTAGACTTAATTCCCAACGGATGGTCTCGTTTCGACGTCGATTCAACGTTATATCTAAGATTATTTTAAATCACTAAGGGAATATATTGATTCAAGAAATATTATTTTCTAAATATATAGTCATACAACGTCAAACGGGTGAAATCACTGTTGGTACACATAAAATATATTGTTAAATAAAAATGTTATTTAACTTATATTTTATATTTATTCTAATTAGAATAATATGACTCATATATTATTATATTTGTGAGTTTTGCTGGGATCTTGTGCAAGCCCGTCTGGGTAACACTCGCACTTATTATCCAGCCGAGAAGGGCTAATTGAATGGGAATAGCAATGTTAATTCATACCTTGCAAGCGATAATAGATTGAAATAATCACCGCTGTCACCATTTTGGAAATAATTCGTATAGAAACATATATGTTTGTTTTCAATATAGAACAATTCAAAAATAAATAAAATGTTATTTCTTGCTTATTTTTATTCAGACGAGTAGGGAAAACACTTTATCATGGTTTCATATAAATATTAAAGAGTCTACCTGACTAATGACCGGCGGAAAACAATTCGATGTTTTCGGCGGACACAATGAAACTTTGTTTTTCGCCGGTTTTAGACTTTCTGACATTTTCATTTTCTTCTTAAATTCAATTATCATAAACAAAAGAGACGAAGCTTAACTTATGTACTTCTATTTAAAAATAATCGTTTAGCCACTGAGTTAGCGATCACGACCACGTAATTATTTATTTATAATGCAAAACTGTACACATATCATTATAGGACGTTGACCCAATTCGATGTTAAAGCACGTTAAACAAAAATATTTAAAATATCTATATATGTTATAACATATGACAGTCGTATATGATATATTCCAAGCAGCAATTATTAGTAATAAATCTCAGCAAAAAATATTGCAGTAGATGTATCTATCCAAAATATATTAATCTAGCTTCCTTAATATTTTTAAAATTTTATAAGATTTTTGTATGTACTGCTCTTGGTTATATAATATAATATACATATTATGTTAGATCTAATCACTCTATTTGAAGCAGATATACCTATAAGCTAAGATGAGAACAGACGAATATAAAAATCTCCCAAAGCGTTCAAGATCTGAATCGGTTAGCGAGAGCAACAAAAACTAGAGCAATGAAACATAATCAAACATTACAAGTCAATATTTTTATTGCTAATATGTACCACAAAAACTAAAAGTAAATAACTTTTGTATGTGTGAGTGAAAAGTTCCGTCGAAGTATAAGATTTATTTACTTTAACAATACTTCTCAGGGCAGCTCGAGGTCGCTTGCGTTTATTATTTGTAAATGAATGAAAACGTTAAATAGTCTAAGTAAGATTAAGTTACATAAATAAAGAATTCATTCGATATTTGTTCGATAAACAGTTGACAATCTATAACGGTACACGACAATACTGCATTAAGTATATATTTTAGTGAAGGTATCAAATTGATAACTTCAGTAACTGCTAATAAGGTTCTAAAATCCCCGCCCCGTATCCGGTCTGAGTACCACTTAAATATTCTGCCGTTACACAGCTAAACTTTGACTCGATATGTTCTTGTTTGAAGGGTTGATTAGCCAATCGCTAAAGATTACAGACGCGAGGGACATAACATCCTAATTCCCTGGTCGGGAGCGTCGGAGGTATTTAAATATTTACCGGAAAATACTTTCCATCTGTTTGTCCGCATTTCCTTTTTAAAGTACAATAATAAACGCCATATCAGATTACGAGGCGTTATGGAATTATTTTCTTTATTCTCAGGAAAAGTAAAGTAAAGTAAAGTAACAGCCTGTACATTTCTCACTGCTGAGATAAGGCCTCCTCTTCCAATAAGGAGAGGGTTTGGTAGCTATTTCCACCACGCTGTTCCAATGCGGGTTGGTTGAATGCAAATGTGGCAGAATTTCGATGAAATTAGACACATACAGGTTTCCTCACGATGTTTTCCTTCACCGCCAAGCACAAGATGATTATAAACACAAATTAAGCACATATATATAGTGGTGCTTGCCTGGGTTTGAACCCGCAATCATCGGTTAAGATGCACGCGTTCTAACTGGTACACTGGTAAAGTACTAAACATAATATAATATAACAAATATGCAACCTATATGTTATTATATGCTTATAGTTTCTAGTATTTGATTAGGATTAGTATTCGTTAATTTTGTATGACATGTAGATGATTAATGATAAATATTGAAATAAGTAATTACTGAAACTCTATGGCAGCATTAACATTCCGAACTGAATACATTCTTAAATATAATTTATTCTTGTAGAATGACAAGTCAAAAAATCTTGTAAGAGTCTACGTGAATTTAATGTTATGATATTAAAATATAAGGTCGTATGTTAGTATGTTTTTAATTGACTTCAATAACCTTTATAACAATCGGAATACCCCGGATACTCTGACGAATGTATCTTCTAGAATTTACGACTTTAATATACCTGTATCATTCATTATGGCCGGACAAAAACAATTTATATCAACGATAAAAACATCCGAATTTAAGAGGAAAGTTTTAAAAATATGCCCTTGTTTGTTTCCATTGTGAGAAGAATGATGGTTTCCGCTCGTTTCGATTGCAGTACACTTTGCAGAAAATTTTACGTCAGAATCGCATTCGACTTTGAACTCTATTGTTCAAATCATAAGATATATTTCGCGTCGGTTTTTATTATATTTTCATTGGCCGCACACAGAAGACTGACGGAGCATTGAATTTTGATCTTTATTAATACAGGATGAAGGTTCATTATCATAAGTCATATCTGAGGTTTCGTGAGCGGAGCTGTGGTTAGAGGAAAAAGGATCTTACAGCTCTGATTACAAAGACTATGTTTAAGTTGGGGCGAGATAAACGATTTTATTTACCGAATAACTATACTGTTTAATATTCAGGTGGAGTTTCGTCTGGGGATGTTTTGATGAAGTCAAAACTAGTTACAGCGTACGACTCTGCTTACGTTATAGATTTGTCTTAACCTACAAAATACAAATGTCACTATGACTAAGTCCACACTTAGGTAACGAATAAGTCTTACTGGGGCAAAGCATTCAATGTTATATTAAAAAAACGTGATTAATCCTCTCTGTAGAGTTAAATGCGTGCGCATAGTAGACATGTCTTGGAGGCGTGATTAGAAGATTTGAAAGAACGATTCGTAAGTAACGCGTCGAGTCCTATGTGTGTGTGACATAAATATCTTTACACAAACAACGATATACGTTTGAATGTTATATTTGTATCTTCATAAGCAAAAAACATGTCCTTTTCTTTGATATATCTGTCTTTAATTTGTATTTTATATTATACTTCAATTTACCTGTACAGCTATGGTCTATTTATGTATAACCTGGCAGCATCGCAATTTCAGTTTGAGGATTACTTATTATTATACTCTTGTTGTTGTTAGTTACTTATAAGCAAAACATTGTCTGTCTCTAAAGAAATATATTCAAACAACAAACACAATTATTATATTGTTGTGTAGATTGGAAAGGTGAGTGACATAACATCTCTGTTCCCATGGTTGGTGGCGCGTTGACGTTTATTATTATTATAAAAAAGGCGTATTATTCGATACAAGATTTTGTAGATGATAAAAAGGCGTGGAATCAATACCTGTTGACTTCCAGGCAGGATATATTAATTTAAATAATTGTATTAACTAACATGACTGTTTTTTTTTTTTAAAATGTTGAAAAACAGTAACTACTGAGTTTCTTGCTGGTTCTTCTCGGTAGAACCTACTTTCCGAACCAGTGGTAGCTTCACTTAATTGTTAAATGACGATTTAAAAGTGCTTGTTAAAGCCCACTTAATTAAAGTTTATTTTGATTTTGATTATTATTTACACTGCTAATGTCTAATTTAACTGAAAATGTTTTATGTTCCTGGGCGATTCTTCTGGCACACATGCCGGTATCCTGACGACTAAACTATTATAAACACAAATTAAGCACACGAAATTCAGTTTTACTACCCGGGCTTGAACCCGTGAACTTCGGTTATTAAATACGTGTTCGAAAGGGCATACACATAAACTCATACATATCGATGTATGATGTATTTGTACCAGCTTATAGTCCGCATCCACGAATACGTTGCAAATTTGAAGCAGTTTCGCGTCACAGAGCTGAGATGGCCCAGTGGTTAGAACGCGTGCATCTTAACCGATGATTGCGGGTTCAAACCCAGACAAGCACCACTATATGTATGTGCTTAATTTGTGTTTATAATTCATCTCGTGAAAACATCGTGAGGAAACCTGCATTTGTCTAATTTCATCGAAATTCTGCCACATGTGCATTCCACCAACCCGCATTGGAACAGCGTGGTGGAATATGTTCCAAACCCTCACCTTAATGGAAGAGGAGGCCTTATCTCAGCAGTGAGAAATTTACAAGCTGTTACTTTAGTTAACTTTACTTCGCGTCAGAACAGGTTTACTTTAGGGAATTATAACAAAACTTATCATACGACTCAAACTCAAACTCAAATTCCTTTATTCAATATAAAAGTATTATACTTACTTATTGATTGTCAAATAAACACTACCACCGGTTCGGAAAAAGGAACACCCTGACCTGAGAAGAACCGGCGAAAGAAACTCAGCGGGTCTTTTTTTTCTGTTATTTTTTATTGTCAAATTTATAAGGTACATGGTAGTATATGATTAGAAATAGCCAGGAGGCGATCGTTTCATTCCCAAGGTGTGCTATCAAACATAAACTCGCTAATTGTATAGTAACCTTTTGCACACAAGCGTTCCTTACAAATTTTTTTAAATTTGGCAACAGAAGCATTTTGAGCGCTTTCTGGGATCCTGTTGTAGAAGCGTATACATTGCCCCACAAAAGAGTTACTGACTCTATGCAGTCGAGTAACAGGAGTAACAAGATTGTGTTTGTTCCTTGTACCAATGTTATGAGAATCACATTTTCTCATAAAAACATTAATATTTTTCCGTACATACAAAACATTACAAAATATGTATTGAGAAGCAACAGTCAATATCTTAATTTCTTTAAATCTATGCCTTAATGATTCCTTGGCTCCTAGGTTATAGATTGCGCGAATAGCCCTCTTCTGCAGCACAAATATAGTTTGGATAGCGGCTGCGTTACCCCAAAGCATAATACCGTAGGACATTATACTATGAAAGTAACTAAAATATACTAGTCGAGCCGTATCAACATCAGTAAGTAATCTAATTCGAATGTCATTCAAGAAAAAATCAAATATTTAAGACACACTCCTATATATGTTTTCGCAGTGTAGAGGTATATCGAGATGCTCGATCGGAAACAGTCGGGCAGGCGAGCTGATCAATGGTTATCGTCGCTCTCATCCTGCCCCGGCCTGACGGTCCTCAGAGCCGATCGAACTAGGTCAAGGCATCAATGTCTGTAGCGATACTTCGAGATATACTTCAAATAATATTTGGTGATAATGTATTCGTAATTATTCGAAGATATTTGCATAAGCTTACACTTCAGTCGAGGGTCAAAATCATTGTACATAGGATGATTTTGAATCTCGATTGAACCTTTGGTATAATAATAAAACAACGAAACCTCTTCAAGTCATAAATCGGAGACACACACAAAGTTTTCACTTAAAATCAACTTAAATATCTTAATAAGTTGTTGGTGTTGCTTTTTGCAAGTGTAGGTAAGCAAATTGCAAAGTGTAGCAGGGGAGATACCAACTTAGTTTCCGAGGTTGGTTGTGCATTGGCGATGTAAGGAATAGTTACTTAAAACGCTATTGTGTCTCGCCGACTTGCCCGCCTAACCATACAAAATCAAAATACTCTTTATTCAAATGGGCTTTTACAAGCACTTTTGAATCGTCATTTAACAATTAAGCGAAGCTACCACCGGTTCGGAAAGCAGATTCTACCGAGAAGCACCGGCAAGACACTCAGTAGTTACTCTTTTTCAACATTTAAAAAGTACAATCATATTAGTTAATTAACATTAAATATATGTATGTATGTAATGTATCCTGCCTGGAAGTCAACAGGTATTACAAAAAATTAAATAAAAAAGTAATTGAAATGTTTATCTTGTGTATTATGTAGCGTTAGTAGTATATAATATTTATAATATATCCTCCTACTCATAAGCGCTAAGACATAACATCTTAAGTCCTGCATAAAGTCTGTCTGGTATTTTTTATTGTTAATTCATCTCAGACCTGATGCATGAAAACGATCTCAATTCTCATAATCAAAAGCACTAAGAAATCTAAGACCCCATACACATAAATATTCTGTTCTCCTATTATATTTATTATAAATAGGTCGCGCCTTACTTCAGCAGTGACATTCAGAAGCTTTCATCATTTGAGGAATCGTTAAATAAATCTATGTGATTTTTATTTATTTTTAATTTATAATGTTTATTATATCTATAAGGATATTCAAATTAAATTGAATCTTTTAACGTCAATATCTGTATCGAAGCCCAAAGCGCTTATGGAGTTTTTCAAATATATCTTTGGAATCTTTATCCTGATATAAAGTGTTATCTGAACGACATGAGTTAATTTTAACGCAGTGTCGCTCTGTGCTGTCGGCAAAATACAACTCAACGGGGAATCAGGTGATGTGACGGAGGCAGCCCGTTGTTAGTACAATCATTATGCTGACATGCCTTTGTGTGAAACCAATGAAACGAAGCCTTCAATGACGAGCACGGCTTTGTAGCGCAAACGACCTCTGGCGACGGCGGGGCCTGTTGACGTGCGTTTCGTACATTTTGATGTCTCCCGCCTTACACGTAATGTGGTTTCAGCTTACACTGTGTATGTTAAAGTATTCGTTGTACTCCCCTCCCTCTACTTCCCCTATATCAAATACTGATAAGTATTTCATATGTATTAATGTAATATGTATATTTTAACACAACAGCTCCCCGTCCCGATTTCGCACGGGTGCAATGCTGATACGGAATTTATGTGATTTTTTTATACTATTTACTGGTTGATTAATGTTTTTTTAATTTATATTACAGCATCGTCCATCTCGTATCTTATGAGTTATCTCTCAAACCGCTACCCGGAAGAGTTCGCTATGTAAAAAGTCGCCAAAATACGCTACTTCTATTTAGACTTGTATCCATGCTTATTTTTCCTTATTGTGGTGCAAACGTCAAACAGACAGTCAATCAGCCTTCCCTGCCGATTGATGTTCTTTGAGTTCAAAACGTTATAGTTTACTAAACATCTCAGTTCCCAAATTTGATGGCGTATTGGCCATTACGGACTTAATTTACTATGATATTGTATGGTACGCGCAAGCAGGTTACAGGCATTTACAAGCAGGTGACTCATTTGTTAGTGGTTTTACAAGCTAATTGACTGATGAAATAAAGAGACAATAAAACTATCGCTCTTAAATTGATAAAACATTTCATTTTGAACGTCAACCGGTATCGATGAGATAGAACGGAATATCAAAGTAAACAAAAACACAAGCACCCAAGTAGCGGAGAATACTTATTACGTTTCACTAAAAGTGAGTCAAACGATAAAATAGTTCAATGCAAATTCGACCTTATTTTACAATGTAATAAGAATTACAATAACTTGGATTCAATGTTTGTAGTATGATGCAGTATTATTTTTGTAAGGTTGATTATAAACCTTGTAGTATTGATTTTAAGAGTGAAATTTACTTGTGTATAATTGCAATGGTAGATTGGAGAATAAATGCGCGATTATTGTTTGAAAGTGCAATTATGATTGCACTAACAGCGTTGGCGCTGCGGTAACAACACTCACGGCTACCGGCACGTTTGAACTCGCTCTACATTACGTACAATATTTGATCAAATTCATCAGCTGAACATAGATTTAGATTGATGTTAATATTAGGTTACATGAGTAACGTTCGCAAGATATTAAATTAAAGATAATTTAATCTATATCAATATTATAAATGTGAAAGTAACTCTGAATAGAATTTGATGAAATTTAGTATGAAGCAATCTTGAACTCCGAGAAAGAAATTAGGAAGAAAATAATAAGAAAACCAATACCCTAAAACGCTAGCAAAGCCACAGGCGACTACTTGTTTATGACAAATATATTAATAATATTTTTATTATAAAAACTATAATAATAAGAAAGAAAAAATATCACTCGAAGTGTCTGTTACGTGATTACTAATATTGTAAAGGCGAAAGATTGTATGGATGTTTGTTATGCATTCACGCAAAACCTACTAAATGGATTACAATGAAACTTTACAATACTATTGTTTATTCATCATAATTAGGTACACATAGGCTATTATGTGAAAATGCGAGCGAAGCTGCCCGCGTAAACTAGTTTATTATAAAAATATGAAAAAAGTTTTCATTCACGCTCTAAATTGAAGTTAGGTCCCGCGTCATTATAGTTGATTGACTTTTATAACGCGAATAAATTAAAACGTCAACGACACAGATTTAATTTCACATGTTTCTCAAACACTATCGTGGACTACGTAATATGCTCTCATTTTAATCCACGTTCGAGATATTCGACAGATATACAGACAGGAAATTAGCAAGTGATAACAACAATACGTGCAAATATGAAAATTAAATAGTAATTGTGTGAATTGTTTGAAATAACTTAAGAATCAACTGAAAGTAAGCAGGTGATACCCAGGTATGTTCATAAGCGTGTGTCAGGTGGTCTCCCGTCAGGGCGGCGGCGGCAGTGAGCGGTGAAGTGGCTTTCAGCAGCGCTCACAAAGGCCCTAATGAACGCCGCACGCGAGCTTGTGGCCGCAATAACACGTGTTACGGCCGACGGCACTGAGTGGACAGCGGGACAAGACAACAACTGTACCTGTGTTTGTGGAAATGCTTTTATAAGTTATTTTTAATAACAATACTTAACTCGTTACATGGGATTTACAAAGTATCTATTCGTTAGAGCATTCATTAGAAAAGAAAACTACTTAGAAACCATGTTCTTCTTTTAAAGAAAGAAGATTTCGAGAATGTTTTAATGTTAAACCAACATTTATATCAACTATTTTATACAAACTCTCCAAAACTGAAGCAGCATGGGAAAGGCTATAAACCAAAAGAGTTAATTAAATATCAAATTAGTTTGATAAAAAGTATTATTAAAATATTGTAAGTAATCACATTTTTAAAACATTGATATATTTAATCATTGTAACATAAAATGTTCGAAGCTTTGACATTTAAGGAACGTCTTATACTAAATTGCATGTTTGCGTGACTCAAAACTTCTCAATTTCACCAACCAGGTTAACTTCTTTTTAACACTATTAGATCTCGTGACAATACAATCAACGTTAACGTAAAAGCTTTCCAACAACTACTCCTACTGACGTTTAGTAGTAGTAGTCTTTGCACATGGATTAAATAAAAGCTTGATTTTGAAATCTTACATAACATTTTCTATTCATTGAGTTGTGGAGACTTGCAAACTTTGAGCTTTTAAGTTAACGTTGTTTTATGTAAATACGAGGGTTTACGCGTTGATATGCAAATGTTGCGCTCAATACTAATTGATTACGTTTGCTCTCAGATATTAATAACGCTCGGGACAATTGTGTGCTTTGACATTGTCAATACGCTCTCGCCGTGAGATACGATTCGGTACAGCCGCCGAGCGTCGCCGCCGGTGGGCCAATGATTATAATCAATCAAACATAACAATATAATAGATATAACTCTTCCATTTTCTATCGTATTATATTTTCTTTGCCAAGCAACTTACGAGACATGAAAAAGGTCTTGTAAATTTGGCCGGTTTTCAAAATATTTTAACTTAAAAAAAGAATGCCTATTATTTATATAATGTTGACTAGATTTTAATGTCATTACATAGCATAAAACAACACAAAGTTGTTTACTGCTGTCTGTCCCTCTTAGATATTTAAAATTACGCAAATGATTTTGATACGGTGTATTTTAATAGATATAGTGATTTGAGATGAATGTTTTTATACATAATACATAGACAAAATAGTAAAGAAATATTGATGATTTTCGAAATTTCTAATGTGATGTCGTAAATAAACAAATACTGTAGTATGTTTAGTATCAGTATTGCACCCGTGCGAAGCCGGGGCGAGTCGCTAGTATCAAATTTAACCTAAACGAATGTTATTCAAAAATAAAACTTTGCATTTATTAAAATCTGACAATTAATTTTGTTCGAGTGTTTTGATGCAAATGTAATTGTTTATATTAAAACAAAGTCCCGTCGAAAGGAGTGGGAGACTCCGCGAAGAGTCGGCAGCGTTCCCGAGAAGCCTTCGCTTATAATTTTACGCGGCTCCGAGATGAGACAAAATATATTCGCAGATCGTTAGCAACCTTTGCGTAAAAATTTTTTGTTAATTAGGTAGGTGTTCATAAAATTATTTGAACTTTTTTTAGATCATTTAAATACATTTTAAAAGGTACAGAATGTAAATGACTTTAAACTTATTTTTAGACGGTTTTCTTGCCGGTTCTTCTCGGAAGAAAATACTTTCCGAACCGGTGGTAATTTAACGTTTCATTCCACAATGAAATGTAACGATTCAAATAAGCTCTTAAGAGCGTACTTAAATATAGAATATTTTAATTTTAATATGGCAATGTATGAATGACAAGATAAGCATTGAAAACCAACCTTTTTCCGACGCAGACTCTTTCAGAATGTTAGTATAAAGCAATCACGTTCGCCAGAGCTGCGACTGTCATAGGTAGAGCCGGGCGTGTTCAGAGGACGATAACATAAGCCGATTACAGTTGTAAAATTTCTTCTCGATTTAAAGTATGATTTATATTCCTCCCTGACAACAGGTCTCTTTGTTAATAAGTAAACTCATGATAAGGAAATTAAATTCTTGGAACCGTTATATAGCAAAACAGGAATATTTTACATTTCTATTATTTTTTAGATCTGTTAATTAAAAATAAAGTAAATAAACCCACCTACTGATTTTTCTACACTGTGATGAGTTTGCTTTCCTTATCGCTGTTCAAAATTAGTTCTTGTTAATTTGAAGGTAGATTTGTTTTTTTTTTGAATTGAACTATGTACATGTACATGTCTTAATAAGAAATATCAGAAAAAAATATTAAAAATCGTAAATAAATTGTCGATATCGAAGTCGAAGTTATGAATAAAATATTTAAATTGTGTTAGGACTCAAGTAAGTGTTTTATTTAAATTACACATACCTTAGACAACAAACAAAATTAATTAGAGTTATTGAGAATATTATCAATTCAATGGAGTTAAATTAAGCTACAACACATATCTGGATATATGATAAATACATAAATATAACTAAAAAAACTGATAGTACATTACTGTAAAGTTCTGTGAATGTCTTAGTGTACATTTTCCTTGTTTCAGCGCAACTGAAATATATTCATTTTATTACATTCACTTATCATCGGCCGGGTCTAATCAAATGTAAATTTGAGTCATTTCAATCCAAAACCGATATGTAATGATTTAATTCGGGCGCCGAGTCCGCTCGCTGCTGGGATTTCATTACTCGTATAACAAGTTATGGGCACATCTCGTGGCAATTACAGCGGTCCGGCCGCAACCGCAGCGCGAGGTGGTGCGAGGTGGCGCGAGGTGGCGACTGCCGTGAGCTATATTCTAATGCGTCTGATGTGTTATTTCATTTGTAAAATAATTTTATTACGCCGAAATTATTATAGGGCTAAATAAGTTTAACAATTTACTCGCTTTGAGTACACGTGTACACGGTCGAGTTGGCCCAGAGGTTTGAACGCGTGCTCCTTAGCCGGTGATTGCGGGTTTTTCATGTGCTTAATTAGTGTTTGTAATTTATCTCGTGCTCAGCGGTGAAAGAAAACGTCGTGAGGAAACCTGCATGTGTCTAATTTCATAGAAACGTTGGGACAGCGTGGTGGTATATATTCCAAACCTCAAAGACAGAGGATGCCTTAGTCGCGTTTTTGCAGAAATCATAAGTATTCTTAAATATTCTACAATAACTGAAAAATATTCGCGTCTGAACCTAAAGTATTGCATGCAACGATTGGTGATGACAAAGTCACTCGGAATCCTTTAGCTTTAGGTGACGCTGAATTTTGAAGAGATATTGGAGACATAAAATCATTTTACACATGCCATGCCTATTCACATTGTCTTATCTCAGTGTGTCCGACACAGTTGAGTGACGCAACTACTACTTGCCGCGTCTCCTGAAACGGAATCAGAGCAATGAAATATCGACGCGATATCAGCAGTTTGTTGTCAGGACTTAGATAATTTACATTTAAAATTTAATAGACAGTTAACTCAGAGGTTGCATATGATGTTATTTCACTAGAAATCCCGATACCAGTATAAATTACACCATCAAAAACTTCAATAAGGAACGAATCAAATATTGTTCACCAATTAATTTGATCGCGAAATAAAATTCATACGGACACAACTAAATAAATATCAATTCATCTTGTTGCTCCATCAATTCGTCGGATTGAATGATCGTTTGCGTAAACAGACGATATTGGAAATTTTAACGGCTGTAAAACGGTCAGGATCGGAACGGAGCGTGACCGAATGACGCCGAATGATGGCGAACGTGCCCGAACGCTGCCGGACGGTCGCGTCGGTCGGAGGCAATCGGGAAGTTGTTTATTTCGATTGTTCTGCGATATGCTCCATTTGTCGTCCTTAATATAAATTTGAAAGGGTTGATTCGTACCTGACGATACAAAATTATTCAGTCGACCTTTTTACCGTAATCGCTTCGGGGTATATTATCTTCCACGAATCGATTGTTTCAGATTACAGTCGTCAATTTAGTCGTATTCAATATTATTTTAGTAAATTGTCTTTTAATGGCCCGCGTTGGGCTAAGGGGTCTGACCTATTGAGGAGATCATTTTGAGCTTACTTAACTGCGCTGCACCAACACGGGTTAGTAGATACAGATTAGTATGATATATATTTATTTATTTTTTGATCGAATTGCCAAAATTAAACGGAAAAATGATTCATCTTTTAATGATAAGTTTAAGATTATATTTAAATATAACGCCTTGTTTATTTTATGTGTATTTGCAGATGATGCATGACTTATGATGTGTATGTAAAAATTGAGTTACATATGTTCTAACCTGTAAATCCAGGTTTGGTAATAGATAATACGTTTATAATGACGTGTTAACTGCCATGAGTACTAAATTAACTTTGATAGTATTCCCTCTGGCTACTTTCAGGCGGCGGCTGCTCGCGAGACTGGAGACGAAACTGCGCAGAACATTTTGCACAAACGTGTGAGCAAACAGCACTGCACTCTCTATTGCTTTATCTTTACTCTCTAAGATATAATAGGTAAATTAACAGCTGTACGTGCGTCAAAATCACGGGTTCGTAAACACGTCGAACTCCAAACGTCTAGTACTGTATAAATATAAGCCATCACCAATATTATAAATCAACTTCAAAGCGTATTTATTGCGGAGATGAAATGCTGCGGAAATAGAAAGAGTTCCGAGATAATATTAATATAAATCAGTTCCACGGTCAGATGAATAAAAGAGCAATATACATCTGGAGGCCGGCGGCCGGCGCGGGCGGCGAGCCCGACTCTTCTGTTAATTACTTCGTTGTTTTAAGTCTCAGCTTAGCGCAGGAATACTTATTGCCTTGATTCCCTTTTGGGGATTAACCCGAGATGAAATGTTTGCTCGATTAACGGATCTTTGTTTGCCGAGACTATATCTCGATTGCGATGACTTGAGATGAGTTTGTGCGAAACATTACTGTTTCACTTCTTTTTACCTAGAGAACGTATTAATTTTAATAAGGTTCTTTAACATGTTAATATTATTTTGACGACCTCCATGGTCGAGTGGTGTGTACACCGGTTTTCATGGGTACGCCACTCTGAGGTCCCGGGTTTGATTCCCGGCCGAGTCGATGTAGATTACCATTACTTTTCTATGTTGTCTTGGGTCTGGGTGTTTGTTGTACCGTAGTTACTTCTGATTTCCATAACACAAGTGCTTCAGCTACTTACATTGGGATCAGAGTAATGTATGTGATGTTATCTCATATTTATTTATTTATTTATTATCAAAAATAATTCGTTGCTTCTGTTTGCCATGCTTTTTATTCGCGAGCACTATAACTTGAATTGATTAGACTATACCTCTACTCACATATGAGATGTACGTCCGTGTTACCCCCGTAACATAATATTATCTATTGTCGACGAGTATAAAGTGGGTCGCGTAGCAGTTCGCGTACCGGGTGGGAAAAATATATTTATAACAAAACTTCGGTCCCCGTCGCGCGAAAACAAACACAATTATCGAAAGCATTCACAAGAGATATAAATTGCAATACAAATGAGCCGACACCGCCCCGCGACATCTGATTTATAGAATCGCTCGCGGCCCCGAGGTGCCTAAAGTGCCTAAGTTTTATATTCGGTACATTAATCCTTGGCCGGCTCAGACTACTCAATGTGTTACCGATTTAATAAATTCGAATTTTCGACCTTCGCGTTGGTCTCACGGCTTATAGGACTGCAAATGTCACGGTCCAAAAATCAAATATCAGGTGGAACAAATAAAAAGCAACATTTTTTTAGTTAGTAATTTCCCTTTCGCTACGCGTGTAATGGCGTTAGCTATCTAAACGTTTTTTTGATGACATAGATGGCAAACGAGCAGGAGGCTCACCTGATGGAAAGTGACTACCACCGCCCATCGACATCTGCAACACCAGGGGGCTAGCAGGTGCGTTGCCGGCCTTTGAGACAGGAGTAGGCTCTTTTCTTGAAGGTTCGCATGTCGTATCGGTTCGGAAAAACCGCCGACGAAAGCTGGTTCCACAAAGTGGTCGTACGAGGCAAAAAATGTCTAAAAAATCGCGCTGTTGTGGATTTTCGGACATCAAGGTGGTGCGGGTGAAACTTAGAATTTCGACGAGATGTCCTAAGATGACGTTTAATAATAAATATAGTAAACTATTAATCCAAGAAACTATCGCGATTAAAACCGAATTTAATTATTTCTAGGATTCTGACTCTTTTGCACTATTGATAATTATGCAAAGTAATAATATATTTTTATTATCGTTAGTTAAGATGAAAAAATATTTTATTATGTATTATTTATTCTGACTTTTCTTATGTAATATAACGCATTAAGATAATAGTAACCAAAACGTTCTCCGTTTATGCAGTAGGTATACATATATATATACTTATACTCCAACATCCATTTCAATTAAACTCGACAGAGGATACTTGCTTACTTGAGACATAAAAATAGTCTAAGACGGCAATCAAACAACTTTGTCTCCCGTCCCGCGTCCTCGGTCGCGAAGTAACGCTTTGTTGATACAATTATGTAACAATGTATTACAGATTGTGATAATGAAATACTAGAGAAACAAAGTAGAGCGTGTCTGCTCAAGTATGAACTCATGATTATAATAGTTATATCAAGTTTTAAGCGATGCAATTTCTTCTATAAATATAATTATTCATTTTCGGTAAAAACTACGCAACGGTTAATAAATGTATGTTACTAATTCAATAAGGCATACCTATTTTAGATTTAGATTTATGTGCAAAATATAAAATAAAATCAATGGGTATATTTTTTTGTCGTGGCTATTCATCGTCAGTTATTAACATAATTAAATTCTTTCATGTGGAACGCCTGCGTTAAAATCGAAATTAAAATTAAATTCATATAATATAACGAATACGAACTGACGGACGCTGCGGACACGCTATATACTATGCAGTTATTACAGCCAGTAAACGCGCCTGATACGATCACCGACAGTTATTGTTGTTCGAATAATAAATTCAAACAGGCTCCCAATAACATCGATTATTCGAAACAGTTGAACCGATTCGAATAATTATTCGTTTACTTTAGCCGATATTCATATTGCAAGTCGATTGTGGTAGAAATTATTATGGTAATAGGTGCCCCTCATTGGCTTCCTTTGTTGTCGGAGCATTAATTAACATCCGATGCACTCGAGGCACTGCGGCTACGAAAACCCTCCGAGTGGCGAACTCACTCGATAATTTTATAATGGGAATTTCTTTGGGTTGCTCATTTAATTTCGTGCGATGGAAAATTTTAGATGCAGTTCTATTTACATCGCAAAGTACGGCGTCCGGTTCAAAGGAGCTCTTTGTTTTGCCGATCTCAATGATAAATTAAAACGGTTTTCTGCAACAGATGTGATATTACTTTATAATACAAATAAAGCTCGGATTTCATACTATACCATGCTATAGTTTGTAACAATCGAAAATAGTACAAAGATTTGTATTGTATTGTAAACTAACATTGGCACTTCTAGATTAATATATAATTAATAATAATACAACACTATTCCACTTAATTACGTAACTTTAATTTTTTTAAATTGAGATCAAAACTTCTTCGTCGTTCTGCCATTGTTGCCTGAAAGGCCATTTTACGCAATCCATCATTAATGTAATGGGTTATTAGATGCATGGACCAATGAATGTTGTTCATTTGTCTCCTTGTTGTTGTAAGTTACCGTTAACTATATCGGAGTTCTTGTAAGCAACAACTAACATTACCAATTCTGCTGGTCACTAGAAATCCAGCAATTAGTCTCGGTGTGATTTCGTACACTAACTTAAACTTAAAGTCATTATCTTTCTTCTCAAACAAGTCTTATCATTTAGTTCCACAAAAATAGTTACGGTCGCATACGCTTATAGCTACGTACACTTATATAAACACGCACAAACATACGACATTAATAGTGTGAATTATCAATGTTTAGCCACCCTTGTGGCCCCTTGATCGATAGGGGCGCCCAGATCAAATAAAAACATCTGCATATTTTCAAAATAAAGATTCTGATTTTTCTGATGGTAGGTAATAAATCAGTAAATAGGTATTCGATAAGTAATTCGTAGATAACACGATCCTGGTTATATGTCAGGCAAAGGCTAACTGATCGAAATTGTTAGCACGTGAGCACCAAGATGTTATATGTCCCTTGTGTCTGCAGTTATACTTGCTCAATAAACAATATTAGGCATTGCTGTTTGGGGATAGAATATGCGATGAGTGGTGCCTATACCGTCTCGCACAAAGCCCTACCAACGAACAATAAACAATTGAAATTATATTTGTAAAAGAATATAAATATCAGGATACACCACACAAAGTCGTTATATTTACAATCAAATTGTTTTTATTCAAGAACCATTACACTAAACTCGAATTGGAATGTAGACTCTAATAAAGGGTCGATACGTTTCATATCTGCGTCTACTGCGAAGTAACACTTGGATAACTATCTCAAGTTATCGTTTGTATAATTAAACTTTATACTTATTACACTATTGTATAATTGAACAATATTTTTAAGAAACATTTTAAGCGAAATTAAAATTAATATTGCTCTGGATAATGGTCGCGTAATCGATACTTTATATGACTTTACTACAATAGTTACGTCTATTTCAGACTAATTTAAATTTTCACTTAATATCAAAATAATTATTTAGAATAAAGAAAAAGTACATCGTCGTAGCTGAGAAAAAGCCCCTTATTTGCTTATAAAGAGGGCTTGGAATCATATTAAGCTTATTCAGTGCGATTTGGTGGGGCATTACCACCCTACAGAAGAAGGTCATTGCAAACCGCAAAAAGTCATAGCGACACATGGTATCGGTGTCATGAAGAGGGGGAAATTTTTCGCTTAGTGCTTGCCACGCACTGATGTTTCTGTTAGTACCTGCACGGGTAGCGGGAACTGAACTCCACACACCATGGATGTAGGGGGTTCTCTGGGAACTCATCTAGCTTAGAGGCCTGCATAGGTGGTTCAACTGTTAGGACGTCACTGTTGCATGCACGGCCGTGATTGTAGACTACGGATAAGTTAGTAAGCACTGATAGTGCGTAGTAGATTACGTCGGAAAAATGGGGTTAGAAATGCAAATAAACCGAGAAAACCAAAGGATATTACGCGGGGGAAGACTAGTGAAGCTTAAGTTCAAATTGTCGACCAAAATAACTGTCGGTTGTAAGCCATCCTGAAATTCATTCATTCAGTTTTTTTTCATAACTCGAGATACGAAACTTTTTATGAATGAAGTGTTGACAACACATTGAGTAATAGTTTCTTTTTTATTAAATGTTTCAAGGCAAAGTTACATCTTTTCGAAACATTAAATTTCTGTACTAAGAATATCTAAGCGATAAAACGGTGACGAAGATCAAGGTTAACACTTCGTAGCGCTCGTAGCGATGTCGTAGCTTATCGATCTTATAATCGCTACGCAATTAAATTCTTAGAGAAAAGCCTTTAAGTTTGAAATGAAAAACTTAAGAAGAATATAATGGTAATTAATCTAGAATTCTATCAAATGTCTCGATGGTTAGTTTATAAAGCTAAGTTAATATTCTGGAACGATATACTGCATTTTTGCCAAGGCCACCTCTCTCTTTGAGGAGAAGGTTTGGAACATATTCCACCACGCTTCCACCACGCGTTCCAAGGCTATTCGGTAGGTACATAAACATAACATTGTCTCAATGTTATTGAAGAGAATAATAAAATAAATATTATTACCGCACACTTCACTTCATTTATAGGGGAACAAACATGAGGAGCAAAGATGCATTCCGGCAGTTGCACACTTTTTTGAAGTTATTTAGTTAATAGCTTTCTAAATAACCTATTTCATCTGAGTTGAACTCGCAGGGGAAGTTATCTCTAAAGGAATCGAGATGAAGTCGCTTCGCTAATATATTCATGGGTTGAGATTAAAAACTGTAGCCGCTCTCATCAATATTAAAGGGAGCGGTAATTATTCATTATAGACGTTACTTACTTTCTCCTGGCTTTCGTAAATAATGACAAAGAATTATTATTAAGAGTTCATATCTTAGTATTTAGTGTACAAAAAGCGATCTGAATGTTTTACCAGGAAACTTCGTGAAGAAAATGGGTGAGCCCTAAAAAAAATGATTTTACAGAAAATAGTTTGCTCATTGATTTTATATATAGTATACAGTAAAAAAAACCCTTACATATGAAGGAACACAACTTTATAATTAAATACCTGCTCACATAAAAATGTAAAGTCATTCAACGCATTTAAGACCAAACTGGCTAATTACATAAAAGCACAATCACTTTAAGTAATAAAATAACAATAATAAAGCAATGCGTTGAATGGGTAGTTATTTTAAGACAAACACGAATGTTACGTTACTCTATATGTGTATTTTCATGTCAGCGATCTAAACCTGAGTATGAGTACATTCCAGTTCTCATAAAAACAAAAACGTATAATATCCGTGACATCCACAAATCAGCGCTCTCATCGAGTATGAGAGCGGAGACACAAAGGATATCGATCACGGTCTCGAGCACTCTGCGAATCTCTTGAACGAAAAAAATATTGAAAATCAACAATTCTCAGACCAATATCTTGATTTATTCCGAAGACGAGAGAATACTTCAAATAGTATTTAGTAGGATTGCGTACAAGATGGCCGCCGTGACCGCCCAGAGCGTGTTCTGCAGACACGTTGCAAATAATGCTGCGACAGGGCGTGTTTGACCATAGATTAAAAAATAGAAGCGGCTTGTTAAATGCTTCGAACCGTTTTAACGTCTATTATTGAAAGGATGAATAAAATGCTTAATATGTTGTAAGTAAAGTTACAGTCTTATTTTGTTAATTTCTTTAGTTAGAAGAAGATAACGCCTTTATGAAGCATGAAACGGATAACGGCTTATTCTTCAATCAAATCTATCAGGGAACGGAGTACGATTACACATTTTTTTTGTAGATGTTAGAATAAAGAGTTAATCTATTCTATCTTAATAAAATTTCTAAATGCATTCGATATTTAATAACTTTATAATTTATGAGGTATTTCAAATATTTTAGAAATAAAGTATTTGGTGGCTGGTTGCCGAAATCTCATTAT
Organism: Vanessa cardui; assembly: GCF_905220365.1. Classification (NCBI taxonomy): domain Eukaryota; kingdom Metazoa; phylum Arthropoda; class Insecta; order Lepidoptera; family Nymphalidae; genus Vanessa; species Vanessa cardui. Next base: position 9,737,117 of record NC_061148.1, read on the forward strand.
GGTTAAAATATTTATCCAAAATTAATAATAATCTGTATCCTCTTAACTCACATATATGAGAGTGATACATCATACATACACACGGTGAGTGTTCGTGGGCGAGGGATGTGAGGGATGTGAGATAGATGGATGTAAACGACCAGATGACGAATAATAGAAGAGCACGGAAAGAGAAGACACGCGCCCCGAGTACATTAGATAGGACATAGATAAGCGGAAATTGTCACCTGATGGTGAGAGGGCAACGCCAACAGACATTATTAGTGGTCCTGTTTGATGGTAGAATTTTTAATGTGTGGTAGGTACCCAGATAGGCTTGCACAAAGAAACCATCTAGAAAATCTCGGATTATATATCTTGAAATATAAAATATAATATCTACACTCGAATTGATTTTATTACATAATAATTTTTAAAGGGTTCGAAGGAAAATTGAAGAAAATATACTGTGATTTGAAATATACAAACAAAACGAATAACACGAGTATTTCATGTCCATGTTCGGGAAATAATTACTAAATAGCGTAAACAAAAGGGGACTTAAGCTCGGTTTCTGCGGCAACTTTATCGGCGGCTTACACGGCCATTCGTTAGCGCAATCAATTCGATTACATTTTAAAGTGTGTTTCCGAGCAATGTAATAAGATAATCTCCGTTTAACCTCCAGTTGACTTAACTGACCAACGTGTATCGGTTTTCGGTTTAATTAGTAAAAAAACATTATTATAATAAATACGAGCAGCGTATCTCACCAGAATGTAATTCGAAATTGCTGCTGTATCCTTAAATATAATACATAATTACCAAATGTTTTCGAATTAAGAATTAAATTATAATCTTTTGGCCGAATAAGCATGTAATAATATTTAATACTAATATATAGTAATTGACACCACATTCACACCTTACTCTGAGGATTAATGCAATTTGAGATAACATGGACTCTTTCTAGAAGATGCCTGTGCAAGACACTCTCTTCTAGTTGTGAAGACTCCCCGATTGGGATACTCAAAATAAACGGACGCCAGAAGAGGATTTAATAAGCTTATTAAATTTTTGGTGCTTGTTTATCTTCGAAAAACAAATAATTTTGAGATTTGAATTGTAAACGATTTTATCCGATAAAATCAAGATTAGACTCTGTGTCTTGATGAAGTCCTAACCAGTATTGTATTAACTTTCTGGAACCAAGGGCTGGTGACATATTAACGGGGAACTTGATAATTTTAATTAAACCGGTTAAAACTAGTTCCTTAATTAAGCCAACTAGTTAACAATTAAAACGAAAACCAACGCATTGCATTTCCCTATCTAACCCCTCAGGGAGCGAAATATTTTAGCGAACATAGCGTTTTATAAGATTAGAGATGAAAACAGCTTTTAGAGATATTCAACAATAGCGCTTCTGGCGCATTTATTCTATGGTTGGCAAGATAGGGGCCATGGAATTCTGTTGATTGTACGGATTAGACGATATTGTTGGAGACAAGCGAATTTGAAATCAAATCCCCGGGGATACAGTCCCAATTTATTTGTAGAGGGGATAGGAATATACGATTTCCGATAATAAAATAGGGAATGTGTCTTTGTAAGGCAGTTTTGGAGATTGCGGGATTCCCAGTTGTTTTTTAGATGCAAATTGTGCTCAACTGCCGGCTTTGCGGAATGTTTTAGCGGATATAAATAAGTACATATAAATTAAACCTAATAAAACTGCGTCTAACATCTTGATTATATTATTATACCGACGAAAGTATGGCGGGGCGGAAAAGATATACGAAAAATGAACCATTTCGTTTTATGTATCGTATTCTCGAGGAGGAAACTCGCTAGGTATTTTGTGTGTTGCCCGGAGTCCCGCAGTCCCGATCGTTCTGGAACGCCGGGTTACTTCAAACGGAGTGATTGATTTTATGTCGCACATATTTATAATTGCTTCTTTGATGAAACGAATGGAAGATTTTAAGTAACGTTTCTGAGCTCCGGCTTACGCTGAGTGCTTTATACAACACAAATATTGTTCTGTTTTTTATATTTGTCATCTTAAGTATTCGCAAATCTAAGAACATTGAGAAGATAAAAGGGTACAATTGGGCTCAAGTGTACTTAAATGAACAAACTAATTTATTATATTGATTGTTTGCAGTTATGGAAGGCAGTTGCTTTTTTAAATTGAAAAATAAAATTGATAAAAATCAAATATAATTTTGTAAACTACGTATAAAATAAATAGTGACAGAAATTTTAAAGTCAACAATTTTTCAAAAGTTTTTTTCTTTAAATATTAGTAAATGTGAGTTCTTTGTACGGATGTTTTTCTCTTTTCTCTATTTGCTAGCATATGACAGTAACGTCGACATAGAATAGGAGGAGAATATAAAATATATTATTGTGAAACGCTGAAATTAAACAATGATTTACTTGATTTATATTCGATTTTTGGCATTCTGTACAGCGACCATATTATCTGAAACCTTTGAAATAAGGTGGTAATTCTTAAAACGTTCGTTTACGTTACGTTATGGTATGATAATATAATTATATGATATGATATAAATGTACAATATCCCATCGATTATAAATCAATGAGATACTTATAAGGAAATTACCTCTTAAGGATAAATAACTTAAATACTGTTTACAGCAAATTAATATGACTCTTTACAGCACGTAATTTAAATTAATATTTATATTACTGATTTGAAATGCAGGGACACAGCGCATTGTATTGTCTAATGACAAAAAGTGTATGAACTTTGTCTATAATGACACATTCTGTAGTATTTAAAATATCATTTTATAGGTGATAAAAAAGCGTAAAGTTAATACCTGTTGACTATCAAGCAGGATATATTAATTTAAATAATTGCATTTAACTAACGTGACTTAGTATTTTTTTAATGTTGAAAAAAAGTAAGTACTGAGTTTCTTGCCGGTTCTTCTCGGTAGAAACTACTTTCCGAACCGGTGGTAGCTTGACTTGAAACGAAAAGTGCTTGTAAACAACAACAACAGCCTGTAAATTCCCACTGCTGGGCTAAAGGCCTCCTCTCCCTTTGAGGAGAAGGTTTGGAACATATTCCACCACGCTGTTCCAATGCGGATTGGTGGAATGCACATGTGGCAGAATTTCTATGAAATTTGTCACATGCAGGTTTCCTCACGATGTTTTCCTTCACCGCCGAGCACGAGATGAATTATAAAAACAAATTAAGCACATGAATCAGGTGCTTGCCTGGGTTTGAACCCGCAATCATCGGTTAAGATGCACGCGTTCTAACCACTGGGACATCTCGACTCTTATAAAAGCCTACTTGAAAAAATTTGATTTTGAGTATTGAAGCCGTACGCCACTATGAAAGAAAATCAGCGCCGAGTTTGTATGAGCCGGTTACGCATATCTTAAACAGATTTGCAACACATGTCCACTATATTGGCCATAATTTTAATCAAATAGGAGTCGCTGAAACATAAAGACTGCAAAGTAGTTCTCAAGAGTTCATTATGAGCATCATTATGTACAAGGTTTAATGTAAAACAACTGCTGTATATGTTTCCCTAAACATAAATTACTCATATTAATCACAAAACAAGAACCGTTTAAATATTAACTCACGCTAAAGTAATCCTAATTCCTTCGCTAATAAAACGAATATTGCGTGCGAGGATTTGCCTTTATACCCTTTCAGACAGAAATTATATCCATTGTTCTATTTGGGCTAATCTCGACTCCATTTATTCGAGCGATGTTACAATTCCCATATGTTTTGTTTTCCCCTAAAATTCTATTTGAATTAAATGCCCTAATCTGTTTATACGTACAGTAGTTAGTTAAGCTCGATAGCGGCTAATAAGAATAAATCTGCAACACGAGCACAGCCTGTGACAACAATTCCTCCAAAACCTTTTTTCTAAGGTATTTGCATGGACTTTTTTAAAGTATCCAGAGTCTAATAACAATCGTATGAGTTTGAAAAGTATCCGAATCTATAAGGCATATAAATGTTTTATTAGTGTGTTTTTAAAAGTTAAATATTTCTAGAAAAACGTTCTTTCAAATAAGTTGTACCTTATTCTTTTATCTTTAATTATAAATAAACAATAAATACCGATTTTCTAAAAATAAATCACCCCTTATTACATAATAATCAACTTCCTTTATGTGAACAAATATTTTTAACAACGAGGAAACGCAAATAAGGCAAGAAAGAAAAAAGGCATATTAAAATACCTTAATGATATACATACTCAGAGTAAACGTACCAGGCCAACAGAACGCCCGAGGCAGTGAATCCCGTATGGTAATTCTATACGAACGTTTTACAGCGCCTTGAACAAGTACTACTCACCCACTCGAGCTTTTACAGCACCCAGATAGATATGCGCTCCTTGTACATGCTATCTTGAATAGAAATTCTCTTCCCTTTTGAAATTTCATTATCTTTTTTTATAAATACCGAAAACGTTTTCTAATATGGCTCCACAGTAGCTTTTGTTTTCTGAACTAAATTTGTCAAACACGATCACGAATTATCAAAAAATAGTACTGCTATATTTTCTATAAAAAAAAAATTATGCTAATTCAAATATCAAAATGGTTGTATTTTATATAAATTTGTATCATCTTGAATTATTAGGGGTAATTATTAATTCTCTTGAACGGGCTGCATCGCTTTACCGATAAAAACAGTTGCAAAAGGCATTTCTAATTTGAAAGACACATCGACATCACGTGGTTATATGCAATTCTACGTGGTGAAATTACGTCCCCGTATAATATAATATATACATATATGTATATGTATATAGTTAGGCGATGTTATTACAAAATAAATTAATATTAATAAAAAATTTCAACGCAGAATATTTGTGCCCAGCTGCAAACACATCTATAAATTTGCAAATATTAATATCTCAATATATCTGCGATGCTTAAGAGTTATTACTTGCGCCACTGAGCACGTTTCCATTTTCCTCATGACAAGCAGAGCGATCGAAAAATAGGTCACATTATATAAGCGAACGCGACTAACTCCTCGAGAAAGATAAAATGCTTTTGCGTTTCACGCTCATTACATCGCAGAAGCAATAAATAAATTTGTATAGGAGTCATAAATATTATATGAGAAATCATTACATTCCTTAATCATAAAACTAGGAATTATATTGGAAAAATTCATAATGACGATAAAAACGCGTGGAATTAATACTTATTGACTTCCAGGCAGGATATATTACATGCATATATAACTGTAATTAACTGACATGACTGTTGTTTTCAAATGTTGAATAAGAGTAACTACTGAGTTTCCGATAGAATCTACTTTCCGACCGGTGGTAGTTTCACTTAAAATAGTTTTTAATTGACGGTCCAAAAGTGCTTGTAAGAGGCTACTTGAATAAAGTATATTTTGATTTTTGATTTTGAATGAAGAATAAAATTGTATAAATGAATTGATAAAAATAATGATGAGGTATTTGATGTAAATGACAATAACTTACGATTCTTTATTCTGAAAAGCGTAGAAATGATGTTTTTCCTTTTGCTTCAATTTGAGCTACTATGTAGCATGTAGCGTTATACTTTTGATACTAATAAAATATTCATTAGCCTTAGATAGTTGACTATGGTATGTGATAATAAATAATTACTAATATTTTATCTCTTCTATCCTCTTTGGTTTCTATTATTGAATCTCTTGTCCGAGAAACGCTTCTGGAATCGCTTCTCTCATGCAAGAGTAACACCTTTAAATGGATGTCAGTTGATTGAATCGGACGTCGCATTGACAGATTACTGCCGGGCGCCGGCTCCGCTACAGGAGGGTGGAAGAAGTTTCTAGAACAGATAACTTAGAATAATGAATTAGAAATGACATTAACACTCGTCCATTTTATGAATTTATCCTGCCTACGCGTCCTAGACCGGCAAAGATATTCTGGAAGAACTCTCTTGGTTACCCGTGAAATGTTGAAAACACTATGCTTGGTTTGGTGATATATTATATTAGACATAATAATGTCACTCTCTGACAATTTATAGTCGTGTTCCAAGTTTGTTCTAATAGTTACACCAACATACATACATATTTTCCTATAGCTACATCTTTTAAAAACCATTTTTAATGAATAAATGTAAGGTTATATTAATGTAATCAAACTCATCAGTTTTCAATTACTATGTCTATAAATAGTTTTTGATTGACAGACATTTTGAAGTTTTGTACATTCTTTAGCGGTGACTGCAACCTGTAAAGTGTTTAGCAATAGTCTGTTCATCGCAAAATAATAGATATATATATAAATAACATAAAAATATAGATAAATAACAACAGATCGATGTCGACGCCTTTAAAAGGTCAGGTCCGTCCACTGCGCCACTTATTCTGAGTGACAATCGTCACCAGTCAGGGTGGGAAAACCAGCGGAAAATACAAGAAATAAATGATAACGTTTTGAACGTTAAAATCATTTTATTGCTTTGGTTCATTTCGATTATATTTTTTATACTCAATGAGAAGGTGAAAATGTGTATTCTTCGGGCGCACTTTGGTCCCGGAAATTCGTGATCGTCCATTGATATACGCTGTGAGGAGTATAAATAAATTCGTGTATCATGAAGGCGCCGCTGAGCATGAGATCTAAGATAATAAACAAGTCCGTTATGCCCGTAATTACTCTGACTCAGCACTCACTCGGTAACACAGCAATACAAAGTACTGCGGGCTACAGAGGTGGTGTTCCCTACGCCCACGTTCGCCCTGCACTTGACTCTACTGTAACAACGACAATGCAACATGTTTTTCACGCACTTTTTATTGCGTCCATAAATTCAAATCATTAATAAACAACACATTAATAAAAAAAGCATATTGTTTAATCAACACTAGATTATATTACAGAGATGATAAAACCGTAGATCTAAGACTTGTTGATTTCCAGGTAGTATTTGTTAGTCACAACTTTGTATTTTAAATGTTGAGAAAAGTTTTATGCCGGTTCTTAGTTATATGAACACTCCGAACCGGTGGTAGGTTTGCTTCAGAAATGACGATTGCCATGGCCAAGCAATGAAGGTGCTTGTAAAAGCCTACTGGAATAAAGTTTGGATATTTTGCTTACTAGAGGGCTTAACTCCGTATTGTTTCTATCTCTAACGCAAGTCCTAAAATCGGAATTGCTGTTATGTTGTACCGAAAATTTCTCTGGTTCTTGGTTCACTCGCTGTCACTTCAGACAGTCACGGCGACACTATTTCTCAGTAACAATGCGTTCGCAGCAATATACTCTCAGTGCAGAAATTATTCAGTTGCGGAAAACATGTCTCCGAGTACTTCGACTCAACAAATAAATCTTCGGTTTAAAATATTGTACAATCTATTTACTTCTGAATGAAAAGAAACACAACGATAGCAGTCTTGGTCCGATTCCGTTGCAATACGAATTGCAAGCTTATATTTCTCATTCATTTAATTCTGCCATCGATCCTATAAAAACTATCAATATATTGCCGATTGAAGCTATAGTCTGTTCCAATGGCAGGTGGCTCCGCAGCCTGAATGTTTTAATATTCCCGTTCATGCCATTAGAATTAAAAAAATAATCGACAACATAATTAGAATTCTAATATATAACTAGTTTCAAGGTCAACGACCTCATAAAACAAAATGATGAATAAACATAACAATTTTTTAAAGACATCTTTGATTTAATAAATACTTTACTATAACTTACCAATAAGAATGGTGCAATAGAGCGTGGTTAGAAGAGCGCGGCGCGTCATCGTGCGCGCGGGAGGGGGACGGGGAGAGTGCGAGCGAGACGGAGCGATGCACCGCGCGCGCTCATCTCCACGGACGCTGCATCTGTCAACGTGTTACGTCGTCAATACGCTGCTGTGTAACTGCGCCGCACGGCATCAGCTGGATCGACGGCACATTTGTACTGTGGTGGACTTCGGAGTCTTAGATGAGTTTAGCGTTTTCTCTTAAAAATATCTGCATTGTGGAAAATGTGTCTCTGGGTTTTTTACACTAGTTCACAAACAAGCACCTATATCACGAAGAATATTATGAAAAAATCTATCAAAGTATAAATAACAGTTTCAATAGTACTACTACAACATTAGAAGTGAAAATACGCCGAGGAAAATGCATCAAAAAAAATACTGCTCGGACTGCTCCAAATATTTCAGATTTAAGTTTGTTATGCATATGACAATTTTGCACTAAATCGTCAATAATTTATGACTTATAAATAAAAAATAAAAAGTTGCTCCACTTAATTCGGTAGAAGGTTATGATACTTTTTCGACAGCGACGTATACACATAACAGAATAATAAAATAATCCAACACATGCGGGTTTTCTCACGATGTTGTCTTCAAATGAGAAAGCGTTTTAATTCAGAAATAATTATGAAAAATATTTGTAACTTGAAAAAACTGTCCCGCTTGTCCATCATGAGCATCTGCTAAGGGTGACGTATGTTCTGACGTGCCATCTCCTTATATAAAATGATTATTTTATTATAAAGCCGGGTTGAGCCTAAAATCTGAACTTCGATTCAACAAAACATTTTTTATGGTATAGGTTGGCGGACGAGCATATGAGCCATCTGATGGTAAGTGGTCACCATCACCCATAGACAATGAGCTGTAAGAAATATTAATTATTCTTTACATCGTCAATGTGCCACTAAACTTGGGAACTAAGATGTTATGTCCCTTGTGCCTGTAGTTACACTGGCTCACTCACCCTTCAAACCGGAACACAACAATACTGAGTACTGTTAGTTGGCGGAAGAATAAATGATGAGTGGCTGGTACCTACCCAGACGTGCTAGCACAAAGCCCTACCACCAAGTATTTTTTTCAAATCGTAAACATTACATCGAACCCAAAACAATCCTAGACAATCTCAGGCCACAGCGACTTTTCAGCTATATTTCAGATACGATCCTAACGACGCGTCGACCTTGACTATACGACTTGTGACCACCCAACATCAAGGATTCTCCGTCATTTCGTCGAACAATTGTCAAACAGGCTCGGCCCGTTCATTACGTTCAAAAAGGTACAGTTTGGCGCCCTGTTATCGTCTTTCACCAAAAGGCATAAAATGCCATCCGACTCATCCTGATAGTGTTACCATTTCAAGACAATTTTCATCATCACCGCATAGTATCAAACAAAGCCGGTCTCCGAAGTCTTTTCGCTCAGATCTGATAAACTGCGGGTGTGCGAAACGATTTGAATGCGGGTTCTCATCAATAAGCAGATTGATTCAATAGGAAAGCTTATGAAGATTTTACTATTTAACTCGACTGCTTAGACTCAGTAAATCTTATGGAGCAATGTCGTACACATTTCTAAAAGAGGATGCGTCAAAAATGCTTCTGTTGCCAAATTTAAAAAAAATGTTAAGGTACGCTTGATATTATAAAATTAGTGAGTTCATGATTGATGATGGGAATGAGATGATCGTCTCTATTTCTTCTCTGACTATTTCTATTCATATTTAGTATGTGTATTGAATAAATTTGACGAAAAAGAAGCCGCTGAATTTCTTTAGCCGATTCTTCTCAGGTATATTTTTCAGGTCAAGTTGGTTCGTTTTCCGAACCGGCGATACTGTTTAATTTGACTACTAATAGGTAAGTGTAAAGCTCTCATATTTAATAAAGGAATTGAGTTTGAGTATGTTCATAAATACGTTGAGTAGGAGAAAAAAGCAAAATTTTTTCTTTAAAATAAATGAAGCATTACACTTGTTATTTAATCTTATACTATGTAGACCCTTTTCGCACCCGTCCCGCCACGGGTAGCTCGTTGTTGTCTGAATAAATTTGATATTTCACAAACTGAAAATTGTTTCAATCGTTTTTTCCATTAACAAATGTTACGCAAGAATAATACGAAGTTATACCGAAGAGATAATAAACTTCTGTCCAAAATCAACAAACAACAGCAATAAGAAACAAAGAGAAATTGCGATTCTACGCAATTAAGTTAATAAAATTTATTTATATTATTAATCTATTTTTGATGTTCCGAAAATTTGTTCCATATATATATTGAAAGGGCCCAGCTCCGCAAATCGGCACTTCTATATGTTTTCAACAAAAACAACAAAAAAATCGTTAACACTGCTTCGTGTAATCGTATTTCTTATGAAACAAAACTTGGAGATATTGCGGGACACGTCAGAAAGAAGAGACAAATTGCTAACAATAAAACTAGTACTTTTCATTTTAAGCCTTATCCTTTTACTGTAAATGTCATTTTTACTTATCAACGTTACATTTCATTGGAAATTCAATTTTCTACTCACAGCATTAGAGCTGCTTTTCATTTGAATCTTCCTCGAATACGCCAAGCGGATAGACGTGATCAGGTAATACCAATGGATTTTAAGTTTTATTATATTAATATAGGGTGTATATTTGTTCGACAAGTGACGTTCTGAGTTAGGAAGTGTGGAAGGAAGCGTTTAGAGTGCTTCCTGAGAAAGTCGAGAACTTTCTATTGAATATGTGTAGAATATTAATAGTAAAACTTTATTTTATATTTTCTGTCCTTCCGGCGAGTTTAGCCGCCAGATGGCTTGCAATGTCTTTTATAATTATAATTAGACAACGTTTTGCAAACAGACTAACTGACTGACTCTGGTAAGGACTCCAGTTCAATTCTTAGAAGCAATTAATGATTGTGAATACTATTAGGTATTAACGCAGGAGTAGGTACTTAAATTTTGGACCAATGAAATCACGAGCGTAGCGTACATGAAAATCTCAGAAGAATCTCAGTGTCCAAAAGAACAGATTGTCATATGCTTATTAGTTCTCACCGATCGTTTAAGATACCACATTTTACTCACACACACAACGGTAGCTGACCACAAGATTCAAGACATCGAAATAAGCTAAGGAAATCCTACTATTGGCCTTCCTCTCAAAGATAAGGTTTTTCAGCTAATTCCACCACATTGCTTCAAAGTGAATTGGATACAAAATGTGCGGTAGAATTTCAAGTGACATGATAGTTTATGCCTCAATGTTGAGTGCCGATAGCGAGATTAATTACAATCACATAATTAAGCAAGAACTAATCTCAGCGATGCCTTGCCTACCGGGTGTGAAGCCGCTGTCTTTGATTTAAATTCACCGCACATGTTCTACAATAAGCTGATAACATAGTTGAGGGGTAACATATACTTAACGGTAGTCGTAGAAGTAAGTTAGAATTCAAATTAGGTACATTGACATGTACGAGTTACGCAATGCAAAACTACGAATCAAGCTTAACAAAATAATATATAAATTGTTTTAAAATGATCGCAGCGTCCTTTGAAATTGTCCGCTCGAAATGTACTTTTAAGTATAAAATGAATCTTAATGTATTGCATTTCGGTCAAAATTACTTTGAAACAATTTTCATCTCTAAATTCCCTCATTTATGTAAAATGGAGCTTTCAACAAAGCGTTAAGGTCGTAATTCCCTTGCACAAAATAGTTCTTATATAGTTTGCCGATTTAAATATTACCGCTATTTAAAATTAGCTCTTGTGACCACGGTATATGATTCCTTTTCCCTCGAATGCGACGCCCCTCAGCTATCATTACAATCATTCAACGTGTTACAATAAATCAAGGTTTGATTAAAGAGTGCTTCAACACGTGGGGGAGACATGATTGCTCGGACACGCGGCTCTGTTTGTTCAGACAACTTTATAAAGCAGTTTTATAGAAGCCGCTATTTATCTAATTTAGTCGGTATTTAAGGGTCCTGCGTGTCAAATAATGCAGCCACCCAGTTCTTGGTAAATGGTTTTCAACGTGAACAAGGAAATAGAGATTCTTCTCGTAACTTAATTCCTGCCAATCTGTTCTCCAAAAGGGAAGGTAGGAACTTTTTCGAAGAAGCAAATGTGCCAATTTTATTCGGTATTTGGCAAGTTTCACACAACATTTCTCCATGGCTGAGGGCAATAAATATAGGTAACTCAAATACGACCCATGGAATTTCAAAGAAACTTCTTCGAAATTTAACTTCGGTTAACATTAAAGCGGAAAGCTCATCTATTGATAATTTATTTTTGCGTAGGCCGTGTTATCGAAAAACATGTAAAGACATTAGGTTTCTTTTTTTTTTTTTACTTGGTATCCGTTTATCTCAAACATCTAATCATCTTATACATCATCATCATCTTATAATGAGTTCTTATTTGGGTTGCTTAGTTCTAGAGGGATAACCAAATGCAGTATTCACACTTCTTAAATAAATAGACCCTAATATAACAGACAAATAAATAATTACAAAATAAATGAGACATTTGTACTAATTACTATAAGAACATGTTGTAATAAAAGCAATTCGCCATTTGTGATCTGAAAATATATAATTAACCTTACTTGAATAGTGATAAATTAATTTATAAATATATCGGAAATTAAATTTATTGGACGTAGACGTATATTTTATTATACTCAAGAAATTATTTATTTATTGACATGTACTCCTCCAAAATTACATTAGAATGAGATTTGTCATCATAGAAACTGGTTTTTGTTTTGTTTTTCTCGTAAATTACTAAACAGCATAATTTAAATAATTTCAAGTAAATAGTTCAATAACAAGCTCTGATATCTACGAAGGTACGGTTTTAAATTAACATTCTTTACTATTCCCGATCCGGAATTGATGTTATGATATTTAATCAGATCGCCTACTTGCCCAGATAAACCTTTTATACGGATACGATAGCGGTAAGAATAGATCTTTAATATATTATGTTTGGAGCAACCTTTACGTGCAAGAAATGGCAAGTGAGGTGCTGGAAAAACCAATAATAGAGTATTGATACAGACAGCAGATCACCTAGCACGTGTACCTTATTAGGTTACTGTGTTGAAAATACTGTCAAGATGGATCCAACGTGGAAAATATTTGAAATAAGAAGGTCAGAATATTTTTGAACAATCACTGGAAAATACACATTGTTACGAAGGAAGTTAGTCATGAACTAATGGACCTTATATAGTCATCAGTCAACCTACAATCATCATCATGGAATATTAATAGTTTACAGATCTTACGCGAAAGTAATGTAATTTTGATGACATAAAATTGTAAGCATCACGATTTTATATAAAACAGTCAATGATCAAGTAAATAAATTAACTTTCAGAGTTGGTAGAACTTTATCGTGAATTACTTTAAATTATTTCGTAATATTTTAATTTTTGAAGTAAATTAAATGGAAAAATGGTGTTCAATATCGTGAAAGATTCTCCACGAGTAAAATTTCCCACTCTCAATTTACGATGAAATTCATTCGAACAATTATATTATTCATTAAATGTGTTGCATTCAACAATAGTTAAATGGGAAAGCAAGAAATAAAAAATTCACCATCGCGCTGGAACATTAATTATTCACTAACTATTTATAATTTAAACTTCATTCCGATATAAAATATTTCATCGTTGTACATATGTACGAATATAATGGCTAATGATTGAATGTGACCACAATTACGTAGCCGGTAAATAAATAATTTCGAGCGATTTAATCACAACAATTATTTTAAATAAAAGTACATAGATTTATTAGTTTAAATGATATTGCATATTAACCGATGAAACGATATTCGCTCCAAATATTATATAAGCTTCATTATGCAGAATATTCAGTTGAATTGGCAATGAGAGTCAAGTCGAAATGTAGTCATTTTATATTCTCAAATTGAGAAAATACATTTGTTTACGTCGCTTTAGTAACGTCTAACCAAACTTTAAGCTGTCATAAAAATGACTATCAGTTACTGCAATATAAGTATTGGTTTATTAAACTTTAACATGTGGATATAACTCAATTGTAGTTGCAATTATTTCAAAATAAAAATAAACAGACCGCAAGTATGAACTTGTCTTTTCATAAACATTTAATACCAAGTAAATTTAGCCTCCAGTACACGCGGCCAGCGTGCCCGGTCAACGTCGGGCTACTGTTCTAGTCACGATACTCGTAAAAGCAATGCTTACACGTCATCGTAAATTTTATCAAAAGTAACATTTTAATTAATGAAATAGGGGTTCAAGTATTTTTTCCAACCTTTACATTTTCTTTAGAAGCCCTGATGATAGTATAAGATGAAAAAGTAACAGAAAACGCTGATCAGGACAATCTAACCGCAAGAGGCAGATAAAATTAACTGGACGAAGGTTACGAGATCTCGAGGGAGAGTGAATAATGAACCGCCGGTCCCCGAGGCGTTTCCGTGGAAGCTGCAATTTCAACTTATGTTCTAGATTTTTTATCTCCGACATAAAAAATCCCAACACGCAAAACTCCGAAGCTATATTTAAAAAAAAGGAAAGTTGCATTTTAATTTTGCTTAAAATTGTAGTTTTTAAAAAAGCTTTTCCATGGGGTGGCGTTATTTACAATTCAATAATCGAACATGAAACGAAGCTTTAATGCCAGATTTCAGAATCAGCGGCAGAATGGTAAAAACAGCGGATTTTCAACCGACTTCAAAAAGGAGGAGGTTATCAATTCGTCTGTATATATATATATATATATATATTTTTTTTTTTTTTTTTATGTTTGTTACCTCATAACTTTTTACTGGGTGGACCGATTTTGATAATTTATTTTTTTTGTTTGAAAGGTAGTGCTTCCCGTGGGGTCCCATTTTTTTTTTTTTCCGATGATGGTATCCGTATGAAAACGACATAAGTCTTAATCTATATCACTAAATTAAAACAAATAAAAATGCACTGAAAAGTAATAATAATAATAATTGCATATTTAACATATTTTTGAGAGTCCTCCTAGGTAAAACGAAATGAAAAATATTAGACTACTTAAAAGTCGATTTACGATTATATAATGTAGTTATAATTATTGCTATATTTGGAGTCGGTGTTAGCCAACCCTATACTATATCTATCAAAAAACAATACAAGAATACTTTAAGAAATATGTTTCTTACAAATTACCTTTTATACGATATTATACTGGGTCAATCAATTTTTTCTTTTGATTGTTGAAGCGTGTGCCCGTGGCCGACACCGGCTCCAAATATAACAATAACTATAACTACGTTATATAATCGTAAATCGACTTTTAAGTAGTCTAATATTTTTCATTTCGTTTTACCTAGGAGGACTCTCAAAAATATGTTAAATATGCAATTATTATTATTATTACTTTTCAGTGCATTTTTATTTGTTTTAATATTTTGTTTGAAGTCGGTTTTTCTTTTTGTTAAAATTTTATTTATACTCGTTCTATACGAAAGTTATAACAACGAATGTACATAGTTAGCAATTTGGTTGTCTTTAGACATCTTCGATCTTGTACCACTTGTAAGCGGAGATTCGGAGCGGTTCACCGGATTGTGTGGACATTTTTTGATCATTATCTTCAGGCTCGCTTTCATAATTACACTCGACTGTGTACTGTGCTATTTTACATAATTAAGTGTTAGCGTGTTAGTACATTAAAATTGTTCGTTTTTGCTGCTTGGCACAGTTTAAGTTAAGGTTTTGAGCTTATTCCTCTTCGCCTCTCCGGTACACGTGATGGTCACACATGGAACATAATATCACCAAAAACGTAAGGACTTCCTAACGATGGTTTCAATTATCGCTTTTCTCGCGTTGACCTGCATTTGACCAAATACTTTATATTAAGTTATTTATATTCTGTATAGACCATATCTTTCCATATATTTGAAGTAGCTATGAACGTACTAGTGTGGGACACGGCGTTAGAAAATTTCTCAAATACAGCAAACTCGAATCTAGCAACGATGATGATAACTTTTAATTATTATTCAAAGAACATTTTATAAATAACACATCAGTAACAATTTCAGATAACAATATATGAATGTCTTTAAAAGAACTAACAACTGGCGCTCTATCAAATCAGTAACAGGCAAAGGTTGATACACTTCGAAAACATGCTTTTGAAATTTTTACATAATTAACTCTTTTTATATAAAATAATAATACAAGTACTGGAAAACTGACATTCAGTTTTCCCTCCACGTAATAATGTTACTACGATTTCTATGTAGTTGTGAGTTTATATGATGATTTCTGTTAAATCTTTTGACGATAAGATTCTAATGTGTGTTAGTCGCTTAGCGATAAATACTTAACACTGCCATTGATAAAGACTTATGTAAGAGTCTTTGTAGTCTAGCAGCTATCTCATGAGGTTGCAAATACTAAGATTCCGGCTTCGAATGCCGCTCAGGCCAATAATAAGTTTTGATTTTGTTTTGTAAAATATGTCTGATCTATTGGAGAATAATAAGATTACGGAATACGGAATGTATAAATAAAATTTTAACAAAAAGAAAAACCGACTTCAAACAAAACACTATTTTAAAACAAATGAATATGCACGAAAAAGTATTAAAAATAATTGCGTATTCAACATATTTTTTAGAGTCTTCCTAAGTTAAATGAAATGAAAAATATTAGACTACTTAAAAGTCGATTAACGATTATATCATGTAGTTATAGTTATTGGTATATTTGGAGCCGGTGTCAGCCAATAAAACCCTACAGTATATCTATCAAAAATTAAAATTAAAAATTAAATAAAAAAAATGGGAACCCACGGGAAGCACTACCTTTCAAACAAAAAAAAATTATCAAAATCGGTCCACCCAGTGAAAAGTTATGAGGTAACAAACATAAAAAAAAAAAAAAAATACAGACGAATTGATAACCTCCTCCTTTTGGAAGTCGGTTGAAAAGAAACATTTTCAAATCTTACAAATGCTAAATTTCAAGTAAAAGAACATTCTAATATATAATACTCACACCCGTGAACAAATAATTTATGCGACTTTTCATAATTAAAATATAAAAAATCGACATCAATTGTAATGTTGAAAGGAATGCTGTGGGTTTAATTTAAATTTCATAAAATTAGTTTTGCACATAAAAATCTACTTCTAAAACTGATCTCCCATACAGCTTACATAGACGGGTACACTGCCGTTCTGTAGTTTTGTCGTATTGCCTTCAGCAGCGTCACCTCAAAGGAAACTCACGAGTCGTAACGATCGTTTCTTTAATTAACTTAACGACTACTGTTGGTGATACTCGGTAGAATCTACTTTCCGAACCGGTGGTAGCTTCACTTAATATATTTGTTAAATGACGATTCAAAGGTGTTTGTAAACGACTACTTGAATAAAGTATATTTTGATTTTGAAGAAAGCTTAACACAATCTGTTTACTTTTTAGTGATAAGTCACATTTAGGATATCATATAATAATTATTATATGGAATTATTTCTCAGAATGTACATACGTGTACTCTCGGCACTCGCATCCTACTTAATTTCTGAGGTGGTTATTTCAGAACCAGTTGTAGATTTTTCACTTTCAATAAGCAAATGTAATGCTTACTAATAAAGACTAAGTTAGACTCCATTCACTTTCAGACCTTAGTGAACATTATAATATTTCCATCTGATTTTTCAATTTCAATATGACGATTATTGCTTTGTCGGCGTCAACAATATTAAAAGGAAGAATATTACGAGGAGCATGAAAGTTATCAAGACAATGTCATAGAATATTCGCAATTTCGTCTCCGCAGATTGTCAGCTGTTTCGGGCGACAAACGGCTTGGGAAAAATTTACGCAATAACAAGTTGCGGAGAGGAATTGCTGCTCGGAATTTTATTATTCCTTTAATTTTGTGTTGCAAACGTCGTAGCGACGCCTTAACGTCCCAAACGTCAGATTGAAAATATCCATTTAATCTCGATGGAATTGAATACTTGTTTAGTGACACAGAGGGAAAATGATTCAGATAACAAACATTATGATAATGATAAATAATCATTGTTTTTTAAACCAAATTTTTATTACCTATTATTACAGTAATTATATTGATTTATAATTGCGCTTTTAGAGATTTTCTTCTTCGTTTTGAATTGCAAATGATATCGATAATATTTTCGTATATCGAATCAATCAAATCGATTCTGGTTGGTTTGATATAAATCTCTTGAACTTTCTAGAAAATTCAGAAGCTATTATTAATATATAATTTATGATTTTATTTTAATCTCGTTAAATTATGACGAGACGTTTCTCTACGCTTTTTCATTTTAGAAACTACTTTGATCAGATGAATTGAAGATTGTTATAATTTAATAACATTTTTATCTCGTTGATTTCTTGCTCAGACAAAATAAAAGTGTTTCGAGAAAATGTAGAAATAAAATGTAAAATGGTAATTTAAACCAGTTTAGAAAAAATCCCTGATTTGTATTCAAATTTGACTACATAATATTACAGTGAAAAAATCGATATGAAATGGTCGATATAAGAAGATTTGGTGACCTCATCCAGATCTGAGGTCGGTTATAAGTTATTCCATAGTAACCGTCAATGTTCATAACAAATTTGCTAGCTGACTCTTGGATAAATTCTTTTCACGATGCGTTATGGACCGCAGGAACTTAAGTGACGCAACCAATGTTCCATTGCAGACTCTTATTTATAACTTTTAGATTCTCAAGTCTAGTTTCCTTCTCAAATAATAAATTCACGTAAATATTAAGCCACTTGAAATTCCAACATAATTCTAAGCATAGCCGTAGCGAAGTATATTCAATTTATCGAAGTTGCGATTTTAATCTGAAACGTATGTTTAACCTTCTCCGAATTGAGCCGAGTCTGTTCGATAATATATTTAATAATCTCTCCAAGGAAATCACCAAACCGTTATATACCCTTGACAAAATCGTCTAGAAAACCTTCTCTGTAATCCGATAAAAATAATCCGACGACATCGATTACCGAACTATCCCTGTAAGAACTCATAATACAATTCAGTCACGGACTCGTCTTCAAGGACTGTCTAATTTATTACTGGAGTGGATCTCGAGGCCCGAGCGGTATATTCAGTTTGATTTTACTTTCCTAATTTTTGGGCGGTAATCCGAACGAAATATCATTAGAAATATGTATGAGGATTATGAAAACGTTACCACGAGTCCTTGAAATGTTAAGAAAAATAATCGCAGCAGGAGATAATAAAATAATTTGATTGAAATCACTTAGTTTAGAGATTTGATTCTGGCCAGTAAGAATCATGTTAGAAAAACAAGAAATGTTAGCTGTCAAAAAGGATATGACACGTGTCGCGGCTTATAAAATATTGTAAAAATTAATACACGAATTCAGCTATAGATTTCTTGTATTAATTCGTGGATATGTATGTGCGATCTTGCCCGCTTCATATATGCATTTATATACATGTGTAAAATGGGATTGTCTCTACCATGAAATCCATGAAAATCAATCAACACTCCTTGTGCGATCTTCAACTGTCGAACCGGCGGCTTCACTTAATATATTTTCGTAAAATTACGATGAAAAGTGCTTCTATATTTTGTCTACTTGAATGAGGGATATTTTAATTGTTATTGAAAAATATAACCAATGATCGTCTTAAAACAATTTCTATGTCACGACCTTAAAGGTACCTAGACGCTAAAGAAATACGTTAGTGTTGAAACTCGACGGTCTGAGGGAATTAAGCGGATTTACCAGACGAGTCCTATATTAGAAATGAATAAGTTGATTGGAGATTGGCGATAACTGAGACTTGGCGTCCTTTCATGTTGGTCTGCCGTATGAGTTGGCTTAGCAACACAATGATTATCATATTGTCGTTCAAGATATGATAATAACATAAACGTAGATACAATAG
The DNA here is from genome assembly GCF_905220365.1 of Vanessa cardui. Lineage (NCBI taxonomy): Eukaryota > Metazoa > Arthropoda > Insecta > Lepidoptera > Nymphalidae > Vanessa > Vanessa cardui. The sequence continues at coordinate 9,756,876 of NC_061148.1, forward strand.
TAAATGTCTAAAATATTTTATGCAATCGCGCTTCAAAAAAGCAGTATTTCAAAATGCGTTTCCAACTGAAGAATCTCAGAAAGTTATCAATCCTTTTTGATGTATTTTTGTATGTATTTATTTAGGACAGCATATTATAAAAAAAATGTTTTCTGCCTGTAGGCGAAAAATATATTTTTACATAATAATAATATAATGTTTATTTTATACATTTTGAATAATAATCAGTGTTTCTGTTCAGTCGGTGCACGACCGGTTCGGGCACATCGCAATGTGTTAGTTCCGGTTTGAAGGACAAGTGAACCGGCGAAATTACTGAGACAACATAATTAACATACTGGCCCTTAATGTGGTGTAGTTAGTTCGGTATGAATTACAGCCTGTATTTAATTTAATATAAACATTGGCTGGACCCGCTTCAGTCTTGAAATGTTTGAATTATCCGCTATGAATTATGTGCCGATATCAGCAATGGTTGTGTATGTAATAACAATATATCCATACAAAGTATATGATAGATGATAGTTTCAATTTAAAAAATAAGAAAAAATTAAATGAATACATAAGTAAATGTTTAAGTTAAATGTATCAAAACAACAACAAACATACAAAAGCTAGCCTTGTTAGGCTAAAGTGTTCACAAAATACCTATTCAAATAATATACTATATGCGAATTCGAATAAATAAAGTAAATACCCAAATTACTGGCAGTGGTTTTAGCTAGATTGAGCTTGACAAAAATAATATTTATAATCAATTAATTTTTAAGCCCGGTGATTGCTATGTACTTCTACTCTTTCAAATTAAAGCAAATATTAGATTTACCGGCAACAATAAATTGTGTTTATATCACTAAAACACCATTATACGGCTCGTTTATTTTGTTTATGTCATGAAACTTTTATATATTTTATATAAAAGTTACCTACATAGAAAAAATTGAATTTTTATGTAACAACACTAAACAACCTTCGTAAATAAACACTGTTGTTTGATGTAAAATCCAGCAACACAATGCATTGTAAAAGATACTTCGTATGTTATGAAATTTATTTTGACGGTATATTAGCAAAGTTTCTAATGAAACTTTATCACTGCGATGAGTATTATTAAAGAATGACAACAAACAACAGAGCGTGAAAAATAATGAAATGAACATTAAAATAAATAATACAATGTATGAAATAAAACACATTTAATTTTAACAACGAACAACATTCATAGTTAGTATTCACAACAACATCTTACCGCGATACGAGGAATATGAGCACACACTAGACACGACTGCGCGCTACGACGGTCGCGCCACCACTGTCACGGTCCCCGCCCCGACGCGTGCCCTCGGGAGGGGGTCCGGGAGACGCTGCGGGACGATCAGGAGACGATATTTCGTATCTGTGCGCTACGTAGATACTTTTAAGAAGTTGTCTGCCCAAACACACACTCTGTCTGTTTAACATGGGCAAACAGGACATGCAGCTTAACTATTAAAACTGGTAGGTAGATTGTGCTAAAAATCTAAATGTGATTAGTACTTATTAATGATTTTGAATTGTCGTGTTGCAGAATTCAATTATAAATCTACCCTCGTTTCGTAGCGTAGAGACTAATTAGCTAAGATGTTAGAATCGTATACCGTTATATTCTTTATTGCAATAGATAGTAATGATATTTCGAAAAGATTAAAATGACTGCATTTGAAAATAGAACACGTATAATCGTAATAATAAAATATTTTAAATTTACGAAAAACGTCAAAAGTAAAAGCACACTAGCCCAGATGTTGCCCATCATACAAATAGTTAAGGATGCATCATTAAGTATGCATGGATGGATACCATTTTCTGCTGATAGTAATTATTAAAGAAATTAATATTTTTTTTTAACTTTTTACGCAATAAGAAAAATAGGCTCTTCAAAATAAAAAGGGATATTTTGTTTCTTAAATGAGTCGATATTATTATCAATACTAATATATAGCGCTGTTTGAAATAACTTAAAGGTTCATTAAACATTCACTTTGATACTGTTGAATATTTTTGTCTTAGTCATAAAAAATAATGTAAACCTATATGTTACAGTTGTAACGAGATCTAATTATTTTTTGTTGGTATGCTTTTCATGAAACAGCTATCTACTACAATTCGATGCGCTCTCGATGCGTTTTGTATGAAACTAGCGCAAGGTACTTTATTTTAATGCAAATACAATAATAAATATGACATTAACTATTTTAATAAAAATATTTTAAAACTAGTTTTGCGCTAACAACTTTTGCTGTTTCAATAATCATTCGTTTTTATTGCACAAATAACATCTATTCCTTAAATTATTATTCAAATTTCAATTATAATACAGGGCTACTACCTACCTACCTAAAACTACGAATCTTCTTTTTAATTTACATACATAATAATTAAATTAAAAACAAAATGCCTGAATTTCTTAATTTAATATAGCCTTTATAATTTTCTCAACGTTCAATGTACAAAACATCTCATGAGCACTTTTATTTCAATAAGAATACTTGATCTACATACGATATGAACAGTACAAGTACATATATAAAGAATTGCTCGCAAACGCGAGTCACTAGTCGTCGAGTAGTCGTGTCGTGACCATGTCGTCCCGCGTGCTGTCGTGGCTCCCGCACTTCGCTCTCTTGCTGCCGGTCCTGTTGATGGTAAATATAAAATCGTTTATCCTTCCATCTCCATATTTATTACTGTCGTATGAGTGGCTTCGAGGAACACGCACTGCGAGCTATTGGACGCCGATATGTTTTAATAAAAACTATGCTGTACATATATATGCCTTCAAATCTAATGAAATGATGATGATGGTGAAGACTTTTCGACTGATTGTTGCACAGCTGTTTCGAAGGGGACCTATCTCACAGCCGAGTATATATCAGGGTGCATAATTATGAGCAAAGAAAACGACCCTCTTTTCAATGCCCATTGGCAATCAGTCACAAGCCGATTGAGAGAGGCGCCACCAGTTTCCAAAACACCATCGCTAGAAAACTCTTTCTACTTTCTCCAACATTATGACATTTATATACGAATGTCAAGTTTAATCATAGTGAATGTGTCGTGCACGTTATTATAATATGTATATGATTTGATGAAATGATAATGATTAACAATTTCTTTAATTTCAGCTATGTTCCTGCGTAAGCGGTCAAACGTAAGTGTTTTTGCGATATCGTTTAATAAACTTAATATAATTTGAGCCGTGAGAAGGTGTATGAATTACTATGAATAGACTGGCACATAGGTGTCGTGCAAAGGCTTCCTTTTCGAGAAGATAGTTTTTCTTTGCTCAGCGCGTGGAACATTTAACTAATTCTCAAATATGATGAAAGTGAAAATTAACCAAACAAGATTTTCATAATTATTCAGATACAATAATATCAAGCAAAGATCCAAGAGAGCCCATAGATATTGGCAAACATTGGGTAAATATGAAGGAAACTTGGAAACATTTAATTTGGTTTATATTCCCAATAGCTCACCCTAGGAAAATAAAACGCCCAGAGATCATTTTAGCTCGAAGTCTCGATAAGATCGCGCTACTATAGGCATTTGTTTAGGTTATTTATTTAAATCTAACCAGGGTTGTATATATCGCCAGTCCAGCGCGGTGCTATTGATGCGTTTTAACAAAACGACAAAAGCCTAATACGTATTGTCTATGTCCAGTAACGGCACGTCGATCCTGGCAGCTCTCTTCATCAACAAGATCGAGAGGTGCATAGACAAGCTGAACGCCATCGCCGACGTCGTCGGGCTCGTGGGATGACGCGCCATACGCGCCGGTACGTCGCCGCCGACCTGGCGCTCCTCCTAAAGTGTTAACGCGCGCTCACCTTCGTAGGAGCTAATTACAACACTCACAGATGCATTACAGTACTAAATATGATTTTCATTCGTTACAGCGCGGGTTGACGGGGCGATGCTGTGGCCGGAGTTAGAAGATGTTCTTATTCAATTAAAATTAAGTATTTCAAGTCGTTAATTTATTGTTATTTATCGTCACTGCCGTTACATTAAAAAAAGTAAAATTAAACAAGATTATTTTATTTGCCCACATAAACCCTTTTTCTAAAAGATCGTGAAGATGACATACACATATGTATGAGCCGTAAAACTGAATAAATACTTTTGATGGGTCTAAAGGTTTAGTTGTATTATCTACTTACTAGCGGTCGCCCGTGGCTTTGCTCCCGTGGAAGTTGAATATACTTAAGTTAATCTGAACTCAAAATACTACTTTAATTTAAGATCCCTTCGGGTATATTTCACGGTATATTAGTATTTAGAAAATTTTAGATCCCACCATAAACATTAAATGTAAAAAAATGCCAAGTCTCTCGATGCAGTCTTTCCATCTTAAAAAGTTTTGAGATCTCATAGGAGCCAAATCCTATTCAAATTATTTTGTAGTTTTAAATCAAAATTTAGTAATTGTATCAATAGTTTTCTTTATATTATAATAATAGTGACTGATCTCCTCATTTCTAATTTGATCTTGCAGAGAAACTCCGTATATAGCCCTCTCCATTGCCCTTTGGGTGACCTCGAGCCTTCTTATGAGATCCATTGTAAAAGACCACGTTTATTTAATCTCCATGTTAAAAGATAAACAATTTTGAAAAAAATATATTTGTTTCTTTGTTACCAATTCATATTGAGAAGAAGAAGTAATATTATGGCCAATCTCCCACGCCTATCTTTTAGTGATAGTCCCAATGTTTTGTATAGCAATCTATTTAAATTAATTAGAAAAAGTTTAATGCCTTGTTCATTTCTAAAAAAATTAGTACAATTTTTTTTGGTGTGAATAAGAAAATACTGCAGTAACTATCGAGGTGCAACGTGAAAATATTATAATTTGCACGCTCTATAACTGTTGCGGTAGCACCGCTGCCAACTGTAAAAAAACCCAAAGCTTTTGAGCAAACATGTCCCGCAAGGAGTTAGACCCGCTGAGTTTGTTCTGATCATTCGGTTCGGCTAATTGTTAAAAGTTATAAGCATTTTATGTCTGTACTGAAAAGCAACTTTAGGATATCGATCGGTAATTTCTAAAATATAAGGGTGATTGTTAGCGAAAACAGGCAATAGTTCAGAATAGTTAATTATAGTTAACCAACATAGATTTTACTTATAGTATTCTCTCGTCGAGTCGGATGTCGGTAGAAAAGTGTGTGTTGCACTCGAGTCAACCCTCGTATATTAAATCGCCCCACCAGAGCCGGACGCCAACCACAAAAACACTTCATCATTCAAAAGCAAAAACACTTCAAAAGTAATTTAAGCTGAATTGCAGCAGCACCATATAATAATTGTCTAAATAACATATTGTAATCGCACAATCATTGTTAACATTTACGATCATCTTATTCAGAGTGTAATAAAACTCACTCCACGAGCTAAATCATATTCTAATGGCGAATACATAGCCGTCCTTGGGGGCGTTGAAGTCGGATTACAAAACTTGTGATCAAATATTTAAGTTTTTTTGTATTTAATGTATTACTATCAACGCTCCTCGGTTTCGCACCGGTGCAATTAATTCTGAATAAAAAAATACGACGTAATGTCAATATAGCCGATGTACTCATCAACGGGGAATCGATGTATCCAATTGATTCTGCTGAGTTTCTTGGCCTCACTGTTGACGCCAAGTTGCAACGGGGCCCCCATATTAACGGATTGGCGAGTAGACTGAGTTCTGCAGCTTTCGCGGTCAAAAAAATTAGATTATGTACCGATGTTGATACGGCTCGCTTAGTATATTTCAGTTACTTTCACATTATAATGTCATACGGTATTGTGCTGTGGGACAACGCAGCCGCTATCCATACCATACATATTTGTTCTACATAGGAGGGCTATTCGCGCAATCTATAACCTAGGAGCTAAAGAATCGTTAAGGAATAAATTTAAAGAAATCAAGATATTGACTGTTGCTTCTCAATATATATTCTATAATGATACTGAGATATATGAGAAAATGTGATACTCATAACATTGGTAGAAGGAACAAACACAAACTTGTTACTCCTGTTACTCGACTGCATAGAGTCAGTAACTCCTTTGTGGGGCAATGTATACGGTTTTAGTTTCCCAGAAAGCGTTCAAAATGCCTCTGTTGCCAAATTAAAAAAAAAATATTAAGGAACGCTTGTATGCAAAAAGTTATTATACAATTAATGAGTTTATGATCGATAGCACACCTTGGGAATGAAACGATCGTCTCCTGACTATTTCATCTCATATTAAATTCTTTATTTATATAATATATGAGACAAACAAACAAAAAAACCCGCTGAATTTCTTTCGCCGGTTCTTCTCAGGTCAGGGTATTTTCTTTTCCGAACCGGTGGTAGTGTTTCAATTGACCATCAATAAGAAAGTGTAATGCTTCTATATTGAATAAAGTTATTTGATTCAGCATTTATCATGTAAGCGGAAAAAATGTTTTTATTCGCGACATCAGATTAGGAAGCTCTAAAATTATCAGTGCCTCTCTGCTGTATATTGCATATATTATTCATATAAACCTTCCTCTTGAATTACTCTGTCTATTAAAAGAAAACCGCATCAAAAACCGTTGTGTAATTTTAAAGATCTAAAGATACACAGGGGCAGTCAGACGGCGGTAAGCGACTTTGTTTTATATACACATCAACACCGTCTAGGGATATTTTGTATAAAATTCTTAAACTCAAAAAATCATATCCGGTTTTAAAATCTTTTGATGAAAGACTATTTTATAAACCTTCTTGGACGATTCTAAATTTGAATTTGAAAAAAATTAATAAAAATAAAATTTTTACACGACATAATAGTAGCGATGGCCGAAGGTTACGTTTACCTACCGTCATATTAAGATATTTTTTTTGTGTCAAATTTAAGTTTTATAACAAGTTATCGATTAATTTCGAGTTAAACCTATTGTGTGCATTATGCAGCGGTGCCATTTAACGAGAGAAGAAATGTTAAGGGCAGTAGGCATGCTCAAAGCTGGGGCTACTCAACTGAGAATTGCTGAGGAGATTGGAACAAGACAAAACGTCATATCTAGGTTATGGTCACGCTACCGTGCTACTGGTGAAGTGACTGAAAGATATCCAGGTGGGAAGCGCATAACCAATCAACGACAAGACCGATATTTGCAAGTTGCCGCGAAAAGAGAACTAAATGTTACGGCACTTCAATTGGTTCAGAGGCTCCAGCCAGAGGAACAGTTGCTTGTGAGTGACCAAACCGTAAGGAGAAGGCTGCATGAAGCTAACCTTCATGCTCGCAGGCCGTTTCGTACTCCAGCACTACGCCGAGGAAATCGTGGACGACGACTAGAGTGGGTTCGTGTAAATTTGCTCTCGGAAGATAACCAGTGGTCTGTAGTGCTGTTTACCGATGAGTCCCGGTTCGGTTTCCATCCCGATACACGTAACGTACGTGTTTGGCGATTCCCTGGTCATGATAGCCGTCTGATCACATCTTCAGAAAGTCCATTCATACCACGGCGGCATAATTATGGTTTGGGCGAGAATTTATCTTGGTGGAAGAACAGACCTCGTTTGGATCAGAAACACCATGGCGGCCAAAAAATGTCGTGACGAGATGCTTGTGCCAATAATTTAGCCCCATAGACTAAAAATGGGCCAAGAATTCACGCTCATGCACGATAGCAACCGTCCGCACACAGCGGGAGTGGTGACGAGATGGTTGTAGGAACAAGACGTATCGGTCTTAGGCTGTCCCGCTCAATCACTTGACCTAAACCCCATAGAGCACGCGTGGGCCATACTCCAAAGAAAGGCTTCGAGGAATTTTCCTGCAAATATTGCGACGGATGAGCCACTTTTTTGCATCTTAGTCGGACCTGGGACAATATACCGCAGCAAGACTTGGATAACTTAATCCAAAGTATGAAAAATTGTTGCAGGACGTTATAAATGTCCTGGATAGTTTTACAGGCTACTGATTTTTCATATGACTGTTAAAAACAATAACTTTTCTACATTTTTCACATTTTCTTGAGACAAACATTAATTGTTAGTTTAACCCATATTTTACGTTTTTTCTTTATTTAAGGATAAAATTGTTTACGCAAAATTATATGGTTTATTTTTTATTCTGGAGTATAGTCAGATAAATGGGCTTTATAAAAATATAAACATGTTGCAGGTTATCTTTAATAAATTTTGAAATAATTGAGTCAATTCAAAATATCCCTAGACAATGTTGATGTGTGTATTATGGAATGACTGTTATTTTTTAACAGAATTATTCCACCGATATGTTTTCATGACAAAATAAAATATTACCCCATTTAAAGTGAATGAGATCTTTAAAAAAATATGATCTACATAATGGCTGCTCCTGCTACTCCTAGGTACTTCTGTTCTTGCACGTCATCCCAGGACTATTAAACGTTGTTTATAAAATATAGTAACAATGATTTGAAATATTATTATTTCTTTATTTTAATTATATTTAATATGTTGTTGTATGTTTAAAATGTACCCTTTATAATTTTGTCGACGTTCAATGCTCAAATCAATTATAATTCAGGGCTACTACCTACCTACCTAAAACTACGAATTTTCTTTTTAATTTACATATATAATAATTAAATGAAAAACAAAACGCCTGAATTTCTTAATTTAATATAGCCTTTATAATTTTCTCGACGTTCAATGTACAAGACAACTCATGAGCACTATTATTTTAAAAAGAATACTTGATCTACATAGGATATGAATAGTACAAGTACATATATAAAGAATTGCTCGCAAACGCGAGTCACTAGTCGTCGAGTAGTCGTGTCGTGACCATGTCGTCCCGCGTGCTGTCGTGGCTCCCGCACTTCGCTCTCTTGCTGCCTGTCCTGTTGATGGTATGCTGTACATATGCTATTAAATACAAATCTTATCAATTATGATGATGGTAATCAATTTTTGATGATTCTTGCCACAGCTGTTTCGAGGGAGCTGTCACACAGCTCAGCATATAACATGGTGCATAATCGTGAGCAATGACAACGACCCTCTTTCCAATGACCATCGCCAATCAGACACAAGCCGATTGAGCAGTGGCGGATTTACAAATGTGCTGCTAGTAGGCTAATAGGCTATTAAATTTTTTCCGCCCCTAATTTTTTTTTGCAACATTTATAATCTGTGTTCTATCATCCTCATTACAGCGGTTTATTGCCGTTATGATGATGTATGTATGATTATAAACTAGGTGATGTTTCTGTCAGTTAATAGATTATTTTTCCAACCCGCTATGTAGTGACGAGTATACGGATTACGGACGTAATACGTATACATATAATTATATATTTTTTTTGTAAGATTATAACAAATCTGGGCTAACTTTGCCGCCCCTCTAAATCCGCCGCCCTAGGCTCCAGCCTACTTAGCCTATTATCCTATTACTATTAGTAAATCTGCCTATTTAGCCTATTACTATTAGTAAATCTGCCACTGATTGAGAGACGCGCCATCAATTTACGAATTGACGAATGTTAGGGTTAATCATAGATAATGTATCATGCATTATTATAATAAATGATATGATAGAATGATAGTAATGAGCAATTTCTGAAATTTCAGCTGTGTTCCTGCGTAAGCGGTCAAACGTAAGTGTTATTGGGATAGCGTTTAACTGATATGGTGAGACTTTTTATGAATTACTTAAAATAGACTGGCACATCATTTTCTCTTCCTTTTCGAAAAGAGTGATTTGCTCAGCACATGGAACATGTAAATAACTCTCAAATATGACGAAAGAGAAAATTATAATACAATTATAATGAATATGAAGCAGAGATCTAAAAGAAAGATGTCCAATTAATATTGGCAAAATTTGGGTAAATACGAAGTACGTTGAGTTTTTATAACCAATGGCTCACTGTTGTAGGTTATTATTATACATTATAAGCATTTGCTGGATTTGAAAACCAGCCGTTTAGATTATTTCAAGGTTTCCAGTTTTGTAAATTTTGCCAGACCAGCGGGTTATATTGATGAGTTATTATTTCATTGCTATTATTGAAACGAAGACAACCTAATACAGATTATTTGTCTCCAGTGACGGCACGTCGATCCTGGCAGCTCTCTTCATCAACAAGATCGAGAGGTGCATCGACAAGCTGAATGCCATCGTCGACGTCATCGGGCTCGTGTGATGACGCGCCGCCGGTATTTATACATCAAAATATACAGGGCATATGTGGCAAAGATCATGAAATAGAATTATTTTCGGAGTGTATTAAATTCATGAATTTTGTTTCACAGAGCATTGGGTAAAAAAAATGATATATTTAATATCTCAAACTTTAAATTGTCAAGTACATTATAGTAAGAGGGAGTGCTATTCGTGATGGCTCATTAATATTAGTACGGAATGATACCGTTTGTAAATCTCGAAAAGATAGTGTGGCCCTCTCTATCGAACGTACTATCGAACTATCCTGCGTGGAATTTCCACAGTACATTATAGTCTGCGTGTACCGGCCCCCATCGGGAGATTTTTATTTGTTTGAAATCACTATGGAGGTCATTCTTAAGAAGATATGTAAAAGTAATAAATATATAATTATATGTGGGGACTTTAACGTCGACTTACATAAAGAAACTACGTTACGTATTTGGTTGGTCGTCTTGTTTATGTCATTTAATTTAACCCACAGAGTTAATGAACCGACGCGAATAACCGACGATACTTCTACGAGTATTGATAATGTGTTTTGTGACTGTGAAATATATGAAGTATTAATTATAAATAATTTAACTTCTGACCATTGTGGTCAGAAGTTTCAGGATCCAAATGAGCTTTATAATTCATTTTTTGAAGTAATATTAAAATAATTGAACAATAAATTTAAAATGAAGTCATGTTATAGTAACACAAAATTAAAGATTAGTGACTGGGCTACTGTTGGTATTTATAAAAGTAGAAATTAATTATACGATTTATATGATTTGAGACGGTGAAATCGAAGCGTAGCCTTTCTAGAATAATCTTCTAAGTCTTCATACTTATAGAAAAATATCTTGAATTCTGATAATAGAATTAAAGCCACATGGGATGTTATTAGTAGTGTTAGTGGAAAACCCAAAAAGGAAATGATACCAATCGAATTGAACACAGGTAGTTGATACAAAAGTTCTGAATTAGAGGTTGCTAATTTATTTGAAACATTTTTTGATAATGTACCCCAAAAAATAACATTTCTTTTAAAATCGTCTACATCAAATGCAGCTACGTTATTAAATAATAATGTGTCTAAATGCGTTATTGATTTTTCATTTGAAACAGTTTCTGCAATAGATGTTATAAAAGTATTTAAAACCGTAAATATTAAAAAAACTAGCGATATATGGGGCATTTCAGTAAAATTTATTAATAACATCATATACGATATTGCTCCGTATATAGCAGTAATTTTTAACAAGAGTTTGGACACGGGTTCCTTTCCTAACTTGTTAAAATGTCCCGGTAATTACAGGCCTAATTCAATACTCCTTCCCATCCTTAAGGAAAATATTCGAAAAAAATATTTTAAATCAACTTCTCATCCATTTTGGTACAAATGCAATTTTTCATGGTGAGCAATTCGTTTTTAGAAGAGGTCGCTTGACAACTGATGCGGGGATTGCGCTTCTCAAACATATTTACGATACGATGCTTGGGAGAAATCACAGAATGCTATTGGAGTATTCTGTAATTTATCTAAAGCATTCGATTGTGTGAAACACGAAACGCTTCTTTATAAGCTCAAATATTACGGTGTTAAAGGTAAAGCTCTTGATATCATTGCTTCATACTTAAGTCAAAGAATCCAGCAAGTTTTCATTAACAGAATAAAGTCTTCTGGATCTACGTTAAAAATGGGTGTTCCACAAGGTTCAATTTTGGGTCCCTTTCTATTCCTAGTATATATAAATGATCTTCCTTTCTATGTTAAAGGTTTTGTAATATAGTGTTGTTTGCTAACGATAATTCGCTTATTTTTAGCTTATACTTAACTGATACTACGGTGTTCTTAGGAATATAATTGGATTCTAAACTTCGGAGGAGTTCTCATTTATCATCCCTAACAGTATTATGTCATATGGTATATTACTTTGGGGTAACGTTGCAGATATTGAATCTGTCTTTATTTTACAAAAGAGAGTAATCCGGTTTATTTATAATCTTGGAGCTAGGGACTCTCTTCTGGATGTTTTTAACAAAGTGGGAATACTCACTGTTGCGTCGCAATATATTTACAACAATATCATATATATTCACAGTAACATTGATCACTTTGATGAAATCAGTGATAATCATTGTATATGCACTAGGAGTAAGGATAGGCTTGTAACGCCGAGTTTCCGACTCCGCAAAGTCAATAAGTCCTTCTTGGGGCAGGGTATCCGCTTCTATAATACAATTCCGCAGACTATTTTAACTTCGCCTAGTAAATTCAAATCGTTTGTAAAAATACATTGGTGAAAAAGGCGTATTATTCGATACAAGATTTTGTAGATGATAAATAAGCGTGGAATTAATACCTGGTCACCAGGCAGGATATATTAATTTAAATAATTGTATTAACTAACATGACTTTGTATTTTTTCAATGTTGAAAAAGAGTAACTACTGAGTTTCTCTTCTCTTCTTCTCGGTAGAATCTACTTTCCGAACCGGTGGTAGCTTCAATTAATTGTAAAATGACGATTCAAAAGTGCTTGTAAAAGCCTACTTGAATAAAGTTTTCATTTGATTTGGTACGTCGCCGCCGAACTGGCGTTCCTCCTTATGTGTTAACGCGAGTTCACCTTCTTAGGAGCTAATTACAACACTCACAGATGTAGTACAGTACTAAATCTGATTTATATTCGTTTCAGCGCGTGTCGACGAGGCGATTCTGTGGCCGGAGTTAGAAGATGTTCTTATTCAATTAAAATTAAGTATTTCAAGTCGTTAATTTATTATTATTTATTGTCACTGCCGTTATATTAAAAAAAAGTAAAAGTAAACAAGATTATTTTATTTACCCATTACCCATAAACCCTTTTTGTAAAATATCACAAAGATAAACTAGTTTATGTTTCGTTTAAGCCGTCGAACAAAATAAATACTTTTGGTGGGTCTAAAGGTTTAATTTTATTATCATTAATAGTAATGTATCTGTTTGGTTCTACCGACGTCCTTGGAACAAAAAAGTCATATAGCATTAATTATACCCACATTCCAGCGACACAAGAAACAAAAACAAATAAACATCGGGGCAATGAATTAGCGTGACGTCATCAAGCGAGAACTTGAATATTGTTATAATGACAATTATTACGGATTCGTAGAAAAATTGCGATTGATGTCTGGCAGAATGTTATTGAATTGTTTGTAATTAGTTTGGAATTAAATTAAAGCTGTGTAAGATCGAGGTTTTATATTTCTAAAACTTGAATAGAAAATTCTTTGATGACATTAGTAATAGCTATTATGTAATCGCTCTAACAATCCCTTGAACTATTAATATATATTATTTTGCTTCGACTTAAATTGCACATGACAAGTGCAAGCTTGTTGGTCAAATGTTATTAAAATCCATTTATTTTTGGAATTAGTTCCCGTTCTCCGTCTTGCAGTTGTTTGCGATTTTATATAATGTTATTCAAATTTATCTCTGCTTTGCTTTCACATTTATTGAAAGTCATACCATGTCATAACATATTGACTGTTGAGTATTACAGTGTTCTATTATAAACAAAGCCAATAATTAAGAACTGTGTGTAGTGTAGCTATGATATAGCAGATGTATTTGAAAATAGCATATTATGTACAGTCGGGGTAAGAAAGGGTTTGTCACCTTAAGATCTAATTTCGTGTGCTCAGTATGAACAATAATCTGCTTTACCGATCGAGAATGACATATTGCGTCGCAATGATGAGATGTTTAGATTCAAAAGGTACTAAGAGTTTACGACTCGATAAAGGAATGGTTTTGAAAACTGACGAAGGTTTTCTTTCTCTGACTGTACATCTATTACTTGTTTATTTTAATTCCATATTTAAATGGAATTGGCTACAGAAAATTTAACACCAATTATATCTCCTTTACTGGTGACACAAGGCTGCTTCATTTTGCGTCTCAGAATTATAACATGTATAACAGGAAAAACATTGCATTATTTTAGCATTCCACGCGATCATAGTCTGTACTGTAGCGAATATTAATTTTGATCTGTATCTTTTAATGTTCAATTAGTTTAAAAATGTTTATAACATTATACTTTAAAGGAAAATAAATTACAATACAGACGTATATAAATAGTAATAAATTTATGACATTAAAATAAGTATAATATATAAATTCAAGCGATTGAATAAACTTTCTTTAGAACACACGCATTCAATAAATGTACAACACAACAATAACAGCCTGTAAAAGCCAGCCTGCTGGGCTAAAGGCCTCCTCTCCCTTTGAGGAGAAGGTTTGGAACATATTCCACCACGCTGTTCCAATGCGGGTTGGTGGAATACGCATGTGGCAGAATTTCTATGAACTTTGTCACATGCAGGTTTCCTCACGATGTTTTCCTTCGCCGCTGAGCACGAGATGAATTATAAAGACAAATTAGGCACATGAATCAGCGGTGCTTGCCTGGGTTTGAACCCGCAATCATCGGTTAAGATGCACGTGTTCTAACCACTGGGCCATCTCGACTCTACTCAACTCTCCAATAACAATACAAATATCTTAAATAGGTTACCCTCTCTAGCACGGCCGACATAGGAGCAAGCACGACGCCTGCACCTAACACGCCGATATTATTCGAAATATCAGGTTTTGATAGAAAATTTAACTGTATGTAGTAAAATGTGCCAACAACATGCTACAATATTCCCTTCTTAAATTAAATTAAATTGTGTGCATCATATTTTTGATACATTATTAAATTTGGTAATTATATCCGGATCGGTGAACAAGAAAATACGATAAAGTTCATCGGTGATTAAGTAATAGGTATAAGTATTACAACAAAGAAAGCATAAAATACAAAACATTTTTGCTATATATAACTGTCTTTAAGAATAATGTTTACGAACTAATATTTAAAGATGTGAGAAATATAAACTGTTGCAAAAACAGCAATAAAAACATCGCGATGTAACGTCAAATCGTTACAATGTGTGAGCTCTAGAAAACACCACTGCCATCCGTAATATAATCCCATCTCATTTCGGAATGCATGTTCCCGAGTTAAGTTGGCCCAGTGGTTAGAACTCGTGCATCTTAACAGATTATAGCGGGTTCAAACCCAGGCAAGCACCGCTGATTCCTGTGCTTAATTTGTCTTTATAATTCATCTCGTGCTCAACGGCGAAGGAAAACATCGTGGGGAAACCTGCATGTGACAAATTTCATAGAAATTCTGCCACACGTGTATTCCACCAACCCGCATTGGAATATGTTCCAAACCTTCTCCTCAAAGGGAGAGGAGGCCTTTAGCCCAGCAGTGCGAATTTACAGGCTGTTGTTGTTGTCGTTGTTCCCGAAGGTGTGACCAGGTTTGTTGCTACTGTTATTCTAAGTCTAAATCGTTGAGCCTCAGCTGCGCCCGTTACGTCGTCGGCGTATTCGTTGTATACCTACTATAATATTATTTTGACACCCATTACTCTCTTAATTACATTGAGCGTAATCAATCCAATCAGTAAACAGGAAAAAAAACTACATATCTTTGACGTTTTTTCCCAATAAATGGCACATTTTCCCAATGAGGAAAGGTTAAATGTATAAGCATTATTGGAGGCGCTGGACTCGTATTAAAAAACTTATAAATAAATATAAATAATTTTTTATCTTAATATCTAATTTTTAAATATTTTAACAAAGGCTTAATTTATCAAAGAACTGTAGCAAGTACTTCTTTCTCGCGTACGTCACCTGACAAGGAGCGAACAACCACGCGGTACGGAGTACAAGCAATAAAAATATTAACGTTGGTCACTTGACGTGATCTACATAAGTAAGTGACTACTCGTAAAGCTACGCGTTACTCGCCCGTTGATTGTACAAAACAATAACAGTGATTCAAGTATTATTATTCTATATACAAAAATATCAATGCGATATTAATTCTGTCTGATTGCTTCATGTGAAGCCGCTGAACTGATATAGATTAAATTACCTATGAAGATAGTTTGAGCCCTGGAAGACGACAAAGGCTACTTTACGTAAAAGTCAAGTTTTATTATTTTCTCGCGGGCAAAGCCACAGGATCAGCTAGTTGTTATAAATTTTATTGACTTTTAATGTTAATGTTGTTGTTATAAATGAAATTAATGTATTAGCCATTTTATTATATATTTTTATTTCCTATACGTTTTTGTTTAATTATTGTTATTAAAAGATAAACTTGATCGAAAGGTTATCAGTATAAAACTAAATTGATAGAGTAAATGGGGTATAATTACGACAATTGCGTCTAATGACAATAGATAACATAACTATACATATAACTGTATATAATATACACTAGCGTCGCGTGCCGACTTCATCCAGTGACAATTTAATAATTGCTTCCAAGAAACGCAATCGCAGCGCCACCTCGTGGGTCTAAGCTAAAACATCCAAGGACTCACTAAAACACGCACAAAAATCGGCCCAGCCGTTAAGAACTTTGGTGATATACATACATACAGAAAAATATATATCATAGGAGGGTATATATTTTGTATCTTGAATAAGTTCAAGTTTTACCGGACAAACGACTTGTTAATTAGGTGCTCGGATTTTCCTTATTTATTAGTGCTTTGTTTTCCGTTAGAAAACGAGCCATTTGCCAGCGGGTTAAACCCGTTTCTATCGATATAAGCGCGGCGCGCGGCCACCTCGGACACAGTCTGAGCTCGAGTCTCCTCACCGAAGTGTCAGTTCTCACCCTCACCAGCGCGATATACTCCTCGAGTCCGTCAAGATGAAAAATTCAATGTTGCTGTTGGTCTGCGTCACGTTCCTGGTGATCGTTTCGTCTCCGAAGAACGCCGTCGAGGCGGACAAACTCATCGGCAGCTGCGTGTGGGGCGCCGTCAACTACACCTCGAACTGCAACGCCGAGTGCAAGAGGCGCGGCTACAGGGGAGGGCACTGCGGGAGCTTCGCTAATGTCAACTGCTGGTGCGAGACGTAGCGCCAGCAGCGGCCCGACACACCTGCGACCGCCGGACACTGACTTCTGCGCGTGACTACGGGACACCTGTCGACCAGCGGCTATTCGCGTCCAAGGGATTTGTGACGTGTGTTTGGTGATGATGTTCTGTTTTAATGATACTTTGTTAGACTAATAAAACGACCTGTTTAGATATTATCCGCTTATTTTATTGCATCCTATATTATTTTTTATTTTTTTATTACAAACAAGTTGCCGGTAGAATACGGCGTATTTCATTTACTGATTTATAAAATTAAATTTCCAACATTATGTAAAATTTAAATATTAATATCGACAATTCGTTATATAGTTTCCACGGGAAGTCTAACGCCATAAGAAAGTTTTGTGAATGGGTGATACATGAGCCGTGATAGCCCAGTGGTTAGAATGCGTGCATCTTAACCGATGATTGCGGGTTGAAACCCAGACCTTTTCCTTCCGCCGAACAAGATATAATCCATATCAAAGGAAGAGGAGGCCTTAGCCCAGTATAGGAACTTTACAGGATGCTGTTGTTGTGTCATAAAATACAAATACATTCTTAGACATTGAGGATTTTCTATGGGAAGATAAATTCTAATCATTTTTATCGTGACCTCAGCGGGAGTGAGAGAGATGTGTGAGTTTTCATTTTAATATAGTGAGATCGACGACGGGGAGGGAATTAAGATTTCATTTTTGTAGTCATTCGTTCCTGTGCACGTCATGTGTCGCGCGCCTCGCACCGCGCACGCGCCGGCTAGAGGAGCGCTCTCGACACGCGAGCACGCGACATTTTTGCATCTTCATCATCTTTATACCTCAAGCTGTCCGTGCAGTGTTGGGCATTAATCAATCATTTTGTCAATTATCTTATTGATTGACAAACAAGTAATTGCAGTTAAATTAATTACAGTTAAATTAATCGCGATTACACTTTTAATTGCAACTCACAATTAAAATAATTGCAATTAACTTTATTAGTTGTTTTAAAAAACAATAAAAACTAACAATTAACTTTATATATCAAAATGAAATTAGTTAAGATTTATGAAAATTAAGCTCTACGTATTAGACTTCAGACGAATAGAAGTGTGGTCAAAGGCTCTAAGTATAGATTATTTTTTCTAAGTCTCTCTGTCCACAGAAAAAAAGTGTTTATTTTTATATTATATAATATAAAGTTGCAATGATAAATATTTCTACAGCGCAGGTATAAAACAAAAAAATTTCAAGTCGTCGTCTTCGTTCAAGTCTTTTATTAGTTGCTAACATATTTATTTAACTACACGAAAAGATGGGGGGGCACTATTCTACTACCCGGAAACACACGGGTATATTGTATATTTATATATACCGGCTTTATATTATACAGCAGTATTTTTAATTGTTATTTTAATTAAAATTAAGAAAACATTTGAAAATTAATTAACTGTTACTTGTTACTAATACAGTTAACAATTAAATAATTGTTAGTTATGATTTTTCACAATTACAATTGATTAATTGTTAGTTGTTGTGGTTACATTTACCAATCAATTAATTGTTAATCTTTAATTGTTCTTGCAATTTAAATTTGCCCAACACTTTGTCCATGAAATCTAATAAAAATGATGTTTTCGCACCTAGAGGCTTAATGTTTTTAAGTGCGAAAACTTATTTGAAAAAGAAAAAGAAAATTATAATGTTAATATATTTTAGTTTTATTTGTTATCGCTTATGTTCCGACGTCCACTGGTTTGTATGTCAGTGGGTTTTTTGTTGAAAATTATGCGCCTCGGATTGAGGTAAACTCATTTGAATAATTTTTATTGAACCTGAGGACGATACCTATTGCGTGTTGTTATTGAACACGTAACGGATTAAACATATTAATAAAATACTATTCATATTTTCGTTTTTGCCGTAAATATCGTTTTATTGTAAATTTAATCGTTCTAACATTTTTTAAAACAAACACATATTTTAAAACAAGTAATCTTTATTTGTATTTTTATTTCCTTATATATAATATTATTTGAACCTTAATGATTTATTTTGCGATAAATTATTTAAGCTTAATATAATTTTAATTTTTGTATAAATTTAATCAAATATCGATTCGTAAAAAATAAACTTTCTACTTTTTTGTCCAAAACTTCATAAAAATAAACCATTCATTGTTAGTAATTATAATTAGGAATATTAATGATACCCAAATGCTTACCTAAGTTCATAATGAGCGTTGCTAATTATCATTACATCTATTAATAGATCTAATTTTGATTACATATTTAAGCTACAATTATTGTTTTATAAGGTTGTTAATTTTAATATTATAATGCAATACATAGATACACTACATGTAAATGTATTTTCCAGAGTGACGGTCACTGACCCTGACAGTGCATATTAAAACGCAGCTCCAAGTAAACGATAACACAAAATATATTTTTTAACAAGAAGGTGCGATGCCGTAAGAATTCATTCCGTAACTCACTCGTGAAATGTTTTCAGACGTCTTACGATGACGTGTCATTTTGACACGTTGTCGCAAATCGGATTCGGACACTTGCGGACATTTCGAGTCCCTTCTTGTAGAATAACTACAGTACACAGTGCTTGTAGTTTCACTTCTTCCAAATTACAACGATACTGTACGAACTTACATGATATATCCTCTCGTTTTTCAATCAAAATCCATAATTCAATGTCAAATTCATAGATAATTTTTACTGCAGTTACTTATAACAATTTCAAACCAAAATTATTATTTTTATTTTTTATAATTCTATGACCTGGGAGTCATACAACCCTCTGTGCAGCAAAAATATTCTTCCCAAAGTGTAATAATAAATAATTGTTTATACATATTTACATTTAAGCAATCGTGATTTAATCTATGAAGACATGGTTTTCTTAGTAGTTTTCCTAGTAGTCTTTTTAAGAGAGATTATTTTAAAATTAAATAATTATTTACAAAAGCGTACACAACGAAACATATAAGGTAGTTTACAATATTTATAACATGTACTGACATACAATAATAATTTATTACTCAAACATTATTTCAAATTTAAAAATAATTATAAAACATACAAACACGCTAATCAGAGAGAGCAATAGAGACTTCATAAAGAGACAAACGTATTTATGCTTTGATTTATACAAAGAGAATATTAATAAAGATGAACAATGGAATTACAATAAACAATAAGTAATTATTTTTGAGTTCATAATCTATATTGAAGTGTGCAAAACAAAATAAAACATGATAGTTTATGTAATATAGTTATATATTGTTATTTAATATAAATAGAAATATAAAATTCAAACTTATGAGTTTTATACGCTAATAAAAATACGTAAAATTTAAAATGCTGAATGTATTTTTACAAATTATTAAAACGACGTTATATATTTTTTTTTATTGTTTTCCTCGTGTTAAACAAAAATGCGTGCGTGTGCGTGACTTTAAATGCTGCGCGCGTATTGTAAATATGCAATGCGGTCTCTGTAGAAACCCCGTGGAATACCCTACGACTTCGGAATTGCGGTCATTATCTTTTGCATTTATTTATTTAAATACCAGCCACGCTATAAAATAATGTATGTATACTGAATTGAGTTAACAGAACGCGGCATCCCCATTACAATGAAAACACACATCACTCTCGATCAGGAGTCAGGACATGATAAAAATGGCTTGACTTTATCTTCTCATAGATAATCCTCAATGTCTAGGAATGCGCCTCAACTGTATATCTGCATATCGCACACCCATTCCCGAATCTAGTCGTTGAAAATTTAATTTTATGAATCAGTAAATGAATTACGCCTTATTCTACCGGCGGCATGTCATTACATAGTATGAAACAAAATACCGCTGTCTGTACCCATGCACGCTGAGGTATTTAAAATTACGCATCGGATTTTGATGCGGTATTTTTAATAAATACATTATTTCGAGAGGAAAATTTTAACTGATAATTTTAGAAGTTTCTAAAGTGTTGTTAAAAAAACCAAATTGTTTAGTATTTTAGTATCAGCATTATACCCGTGCGGAGCCGGGGCTGGTTGTTAGTTAGTAATAAAAAATAATATAGGATGCAATAAAATAAGCGGATAATATCTAAACAGGTCGTTTTATTAGTCTAACAAAGTATCATTAAAACAGAACATCATCACCAAACACACGTCACAAATCCCTTGGACGCGAATAGCCGCTGGTCGACAGGTGTCCCGTAGTCACGCGCAGAAGTCAGTGTCCGGCGGTCGCAGGTGTGTCGGGCCGCTGCTGGCGCTACGTCTCGCACCAGCAGTTGACATTAGCGAAGCTCCCGCAGTGCCCTCCCCTGTAGCCGCGCCTCTTGCACTCGGCGTTGCAGTTCGAGGTGTAGTTGACGGCGCCCCACACGCAGCTGCCGATGAGTTTGTCCGCCTCGACGGCGTTCTTCGGAGACGAAACGATCACCAGGAACGTGACGCAGACCAACAGCAACATTGAATTTTTCATCTTGACGGACTCGAGGAGTATATCGCGCTGGTGAGGGTGAGAACTGACACTTCGGTGAGGAGACTCGAGCTCAGACTGTGTCCGAGGTGGCCGCGCGCCGCGCTTATATCGATAGAAACGGGTTTAACCCGCGGGCCAACCCAACAAAAACAAATGAGTTTCTATTAGTTAATGCACGCTAATAGTAACTACAGCGGAGGGCGTGTCAACGTGATCTGTTATAAACATAATATTTAAAAATTGGAAATCTACATTTCATTTATTTATGATATTATAATTATAAGTAAATTGTGTGTATTTTAAAAGTCACTAATGTACAACTAAATATAACCGTCTCGTATTTTGACAGGAAGGGAGAACATAACCCATTTCCAATCCCTTTTACTGCAGATGTTTTATAGATTTTCTATATTACGATTTGGCTCTAACATTTCTTTTATTCGAGGTATCTTTTATTTCTTATTTCCATACTAAAATAAGCTTTGTTTCTAGTTAGTTATGTGACATTTCACACATTTATTCGTTTCAAGCAACCCTGAATCTAATAACAGAGCAACATCTACGTGAAAATGAATACCTTAAAGAAATTAACGATTAATATTAGAAGTTCCTCTCGGCTTACAATGGTTTGTACTTGTAATAAAATGTACATTACAAAAATTCATGTTATATTTCTCCCTAAGTGCGACTTACAAAGGACCCATGGTTTGACTACAGTATATTGTCAGGACAGGTCAATTGAAACGAACACAAAAATATTCATTGAAATCAAACTCACTTGTATTATGCATAAAAATGTAAATTAAAAAAAATGTGAATACAAATGTGTCTTTTACTTGTGCAAACTCAAAATTTATTTAAAAAATAATAATTTTTTGCTTCTAGTTACCGCCACTTACATATGACTATCACGATATGATAGCGAGACAAAAGTAAGATTCTATCTCAGTGTAAATACTGTGACCCGATTACATTGTCATACCACTGTCGGCTTCTTAGGTGACGATCGCCGCAGCGCTGTTTTATGTAGAAATACATAAATAAGAATATAATATTTGTATACAACAGCTGTTATACATCTATACTTATAATAAAACTGTAGGGAGGTCAATTCTGTACTTAAAATATTTTTCCAAAATAACTATCAGAGGTTGAAAAGGTGGCGATACTGATGGCAAAAATGCAATCAGTAAAAATTTGTCTGTCTGTCTGTCTGTCCGTATAACCATTATAGAAACAAAAACTACTCGACGGATTTTAACGAAACCTGGTACAATTATTTTTCATACTCGTGAGCTGGTTATAGTATACTTTTCATCACGCTACAGTCAATAGGAGCAGAGCAGTGAAGGGAAATGTCAGAAAACGGGAGAAGTTACTCGATATTTTAAGCTTCCGTCACGTGTACAACCTTAATGGTTAAAGCTACGTAGAAATTGTGTATTACGGAAATGTTCTCCTTAAAATTATGTAAAAAATATCCCATGACAGCCTTTGTCTATCTTTTATGGTTGACTCAAAATAACACGTGTCACTCCCAATAGCTTAGTAGTTCGAAGCTTTCTGATTATATTTGTCTATTCCTGCGTTAATAACACTCTCAATCATCCCAAATTAAAAAAGCTAACAGTATTAACTATTCCATAAAAAAGAAGCATAGAAATCGGTATAAAAACACCAAAGTTATACATGAAATACGCTTATAATAAAGCTATCGCACGTGAATACTAAATCTATACTACTATATAAATCTCTAGAGTCTGTCTGTACACTTATTTTTGTCGTAATTCGTCATAAGTATTCTTTTTATGATTGACTGTTATAATTTTTACCATTTTAGACATTTTTGTCTGTCTGTATGTTCTGCTATAACTCGAGAACAGATGCGCCATGCATCTTTATAAAAATTGGTATAAAGGAAAAACATGTGCTTGCGCAAATGATGTGTGGATGAGTTTGTATGTGTGACATCGATAAACTCAGAAATGATTTGATCGATCGTTAAGATTAAATAAATAAAGAGATTATGTTATCCGCATTGATGTAACTCGCCACGAGGTAGCGCTGCGATATAAATATATCAACACCGTTCAACCGATTGTCTCGAAAATTATTACGTACAAGTATTTTTCACGGAGCAAGTGATTATTTCATCCGTATCATTAAAAATAACCAATAGATGACCCTTACGAGTATCACGATGCATTTCTATGCCGTTCAACCGATAAGTATAAAATATGAAATAAAAAATGAAAATCATTGGTCATCATTGAATCAAATAATTTATATAAATAGAAACCACCATGCCATTGAAGAAACAAAAGATCAGAACACCAACAATTTATGCGCAGCGTCCAAATCATCCAAAAGAGCTACGGAAACAACATACCAACAAGAAATACGTTTAGAAACAAATAGAATCCGAATTTCTATTTTAAGGGTTGCCAAAACAGTTAGTCAACGTAATGATCAAGTTAGATGTTGTTCGAACAAGCATCTTCATCAAGAGATACTGAAAAACCTGACGAGCGAACCCAACGACTGGATGATCAACGAATAAAATAGACTAAGTCAAGAACTAGAACCAATCTTAATAAATCAATACAGTATGCCCATATTAAAATAAACTGCTGGTATAGTGCTACTCCACTGGCAAAATGTATTTACCACAACTGGTTGAACCACCAGAACCTCTTCTTATCTACGTTACGGGAACTACTGAGGAGTCTGAATATTTCCTTAAGCATATTAGAAATTACAATTCTTGCTTTGAAATGACATCATTTGGAACAACAAATATTTTACAAATCAATAATTTAGCGTCTATGTTTAAAGTGTATCATATGATTGGTTCACTTCTTCCAGTATCTAAATAAAGTGTACAGTTTCTGAACATTTATTGCATTGACAACGTAGAAAAGGATGATCTTCGATTCATGTTCAGTACCACAACTAATCGAGAAATCATCGCTAAATTTAGGATTAGGTATGCTTTATGAAAATAAATGTATAAAATTTCATTTTTCAACCGACTTCCAAAAGGAGGAGGTTATCAATTCGTCTGTATTTTTTTTTTTTTTTTTTATGTGATGTTACCTCATAACTTTTCACTGGGTGGACCGATTTTGATAATTTGTTTTTGTTTGAAAGGTAGTGCTTCCCGTGGGGTCCCATTTTTTTTATTTTTTTTCCGATGATGGTATCCATGTGAAAACGACATAAGTCTTAAATTTGCATTATGCATATGCGCGACAAATAGGTGAATAACTGAAAATCACGTTAACCAATTTTGATAATTCTTTTTTTATTATAAAATATATACTTTAAGGGTAATTTGGTGAAAGTTTGGTAAGGTTCTGAGCACAGGAACCATGACAAAGTAACGGAACGGAAGGGAACGGAACAATTCTGAGGAGCACGTTAGCGATACTCGGTCGAATCTTTTATTTATAGGTTATTTGGATATTTGAGTCACCTTCCGTAATGTGGTTATGTTTATGTAGTTATCATAGTCGAATATTATAATCAACTAGCAACCCACCCCGGCTTCGCACGGGTGCAATACTGATACTAAATATACTACAGAATTTGTTTATATACGACATCACATCGCAAACTTCTAAAATTATCAGTGTTTCTTTACTATATTGTTCATGTATTATATACACAAACCTTCCCCTTGAATCACACTATCTTTTAAAAAAAACCGCATCAAAATCCGTTGCGTAGATTTAAAGATATACGGACAGAGAAAGCGACTTTGTTTTATACTATGTAGTGATGGAACTCCTATACGGCTCGCAGTTAGGGTACGATATGGGGCAGAATTTCTTACTATCTTTAATCAAATTTTGTGTATGTGATGTGATGTCATATGATGTACGAAATATAGTTGGTCTTTTTAAAAGTTTTTTTGCTGAGTTCGATTACAGCTCTTTCGAGGGATCCTTGTAGTTCACGCCGCGTGACGTTTAAATCCGCATTTTCGAAAGTCTATTTTTGCTTTATTCGCAAGTTTCCTTTGAAATTGTCCTCGAAGTAGTTTCTGACTCATATAAACGGAACGCTTAATCTATTCATATTAAAAAAAATTAGTTAGTCAACATCAGCTTCACTTAAAATCAAAAAATAAATAAAATTTTAACAAAAAGAAAAACCGACTTCAAACAAAACACTATTTTAAAACAAATGAATATGCACGAAAAAGTAATAAAAATAATTGCGTATTCAACATAATTTTTAGAGTCTTCCTAAGTTAAATGAAATGAAAAATATTAGACTACTTAAAAGTCGATTAACGATTATATCATGTAGTTATAATTATTGTTATATTTGGAGTCGGTGTCAGCCAATAAAACCCTACAGTATATCTATCAAAAAACAATACGAGAATACTTTAACAAATATGTTTTTTACAAATTACCTTTTACACAATAATATACTGGATCAATCAAGGGGCTCGTATCGCTTCTTTCTTTTGATTGTTGGGACAAAGGCACCGTGGCTGACACCGGCTCCAAATATACCAATAACTATAACTACATGATATAATCGTTAATCGACTTTTAAGTAGTCTAATATTTTTCATTTCATTTAACTTAGGAAGACTCTAAAAATTATGTTGAATACGCAATTATTTTTATTACTTTTTCGTGTATATTCATTTGTTTTAAAATAGTGTTTTGTTTGAAGTCGGTTTTTCTTTTTGTTAAAATTTTATTTATGTAGACATTCGTTCCTGTGCACGTCATGTGTCGCGCGCCCCGCACCGCGCACGCGCCGGCTGGAGGAGCGCTCTCGACACGCGAGCACGCGACATTTGCATCATCTTTATACCTCAAGCTGTCCGTGCAGTGTTGGGCATTAATCAATCATTTTGTCAATTATCTTATTAATTGACTAAAAAAGTAATTGCAGTTAAATTAATTACAATTAAATTAATCGCGATTACACTTTTAATTGCAACTCACAATTAAAATAATTGCAATTAACTTTTTTAGTTGTTTTATAAAACAATAAAAACTAACAATTAACTTTATATATCAAAATGAAATTAGTAAAGATTTAGGAAAATTAAGCTCTACGTATTAGACTTCAGACGAATAGAAGTGTGGTCAAAGGCTCTAAGTATAGATTATTTTTTCTAAGTCTTTCTGTCCACAGAAAAAAAAGTGTTTATTTTTATATTATATAATATAAAGTTGCAATGATTAATATTTCTAGCGTAGGGATAAAACAAAAACATTTCAAGTCGTCGTACTACTACACGAAAAGATGATACCCGGAAACACACGGGTATATTGTATATTTATATATATCGGCTTTATATTATACAGCAGTATTTTTAATTGTTATTTTAATTAAAATTAAGAAAACAATTGAAAATTAAATAATTGTTACTTGTTACTAATACAGTTAACAATTAAATAATTGTTAGTTATGATTTTTCACAATTACAATTGATTAATTGTTAGTTGTTGTGGTTACATTTACCAATCAATTAATTGTTAATCTTTAATTGTTCTTGCAATTTAAATTTGCCCAACACTTTGTCCATGAAATCTAATAAAAATGATGTTTTCGCACCTAGAGACTTAATGTTTTTAAGTGCGAAAACTTATTTGAAAAAGAAAATTATAATGTTAATATATTTTAATTTTATTTGTTAACGTTTCTGTTCCGACGTCCACTGGTTTGTATGTCAGTGGGTTTTTTGTTGAAAAATATGCGCCTCGGATTGAGGTAAACTCATTTGAATAATTTTTATTGAACCTGAGGACGATACCTATTGCGTGTTGTTATTGAACACATAACGGATTAAAAATATTAATAAAATACTATTCATCTTTTCGTTTTTGCCGTTAATATTGTTTTATTGTAAATTTAATCGATCTAACAATTTTTAAAACAAACACATATTTTAAACAAGTAATCTTTATTTGTATTTTTATTTCCTTATATGTAATATTATTTGAACCTTAATGATTTATTTTGGGATAAATTATTTAAGCTTAATATAATTTAAATATCGATTCTTTAAAAATAAACTTTCTACTTTTTTGTGCAAAACTTCATAAAAATAAACCATTAATTGTTAGAAATTATAATTAAGAATATTAATGATACCCAAATGCTTACCTAAATTCATAATGAGCGTTGCTAATTATCATTACATCTTTTAATAGATCTAATGTTGATTACATATTTAAGCTACAATTATTGTTTTATAAGGTTGTTAATTTTAATATTATAATGCAATACATAGATACACTACATGTAAATGTATTTTCCAGAGTGACGGTCACTGACCCTGACAGTGCATATTAAAACGCAGCTCCAAGTAAACGATAACACAAAATATATTTTTTAACAAGAAGGTGCGATGCCGTAAGAATTCATTCCGTAACTCACTCGTGAAATGTTTTCAGACGTCTTACGATGACGTGTCATTTTGACACGTTGTCGCAAATCGGATTCGGACACTTGCGGACATTTCGAGTTCCTTCTTATAGAATAACTCTACAGTTCACAGTGCTTGTAGTTTCACTTCTTCCAAATTACAACATATGATATATCCTCTCATTTTTCAATCAAAATCCATAATTCAATGTCAAATTCATAGATAATCTTTACTACAGTTACTTATAACAATTTCAAACCAAAATTATTATTTTTATTTTTTATAATTCTATGACCTGGGAGTCATACAACCCTCAGTGCAGCAAAAATATTCCTCCCAAAGTGTAATAATAAATAATTGTTTATACATATTTACATTTAAGCAATCGTGATTTAATCTATGAAGACATGGTTTTCTTAGTAGTTTTCCTAGTAGTCTTTTTTAAGAGAGATTATTACGTACACAACGAAACATATTAGGTAGTTTACAATATTTATAACATGTACTGACATTCAATATGAATTTATTACTTAAACATTAGTTCAAATTTAAAAATAATTATAAAACATACAAGCACGCTAGTCAGAGAGAGCAATAGAGACTTCATAAAGAGACAAACGTATTTATGCTTTGATTTATACAAAGAGAATATTAATAAAGATGAACAATGGAATTACAGTAAACAATAAGTAATTATTTTTGAGTTCATAATCTATATTGAAGTGTGCAAAACAAAATAAAACATGATAGTTTATGTAATATAGTTATATATTGTTATTTAATATAAATAGAAATATAAAATTCAAACTTATGAGTTTTATACGATAATAAAAATACGTGAAATTTAAAATGCTGAATATATTTTTACAAATTATTAAAACGACGTTATATATTTTTTTTATTGTTTTCCTCGTGTTAAACAAAAATACGTGCGTGTGCGTGACTTTACATGCTGCGCGCGATTTGTCTTACGAATTGTAAATATACAGTGTGGTCTCTGTAGAAACCCCGTGGAATACCCTACGACTTCGGAATTGCGGTCATTATCTTTTGCATTTATTTATTTAAATACCAGCCACGCTATAAAATAATGTATGTATACTGAATTGAGTTAACAGAACGCGGCATCCCCATTACAATGAAAACACACATCACTCTCGATCAGGAGTCAGGACATGATAAAAATGGCTTGACTTTATCTTCTCATAGATAATCCTCAATGTCTAGGAATGCGCCTCAACTGTATATCTGCAAATCGCATACCCATCCCCGAATCTAGTCGTTGAAAATTTAATTTTATAAATCAGTAAATGAATTACGCCTTATTCTACCGGCAGCATGTCATTACATAGTATGGAACAAAATACCGCTGTCTGTACCCATTCGTGCTGAGATATTTAAAATTACGCATCGGATTTTGATGCGGTATTTTTTATAAATAAATTATTTCGAGAGGAAGATTTTAACTGATAATTTTAGAAGTTTCTAAAGTGTTGTTAAAAAAAACCAAATTGTTTAGTATTTTAGTATCAGCATTATACCCGTGCGGAGCCGGGGCTGGTCGTTAGTTAGTAATAAAAAATAATATAGGATGCATTAAAATAAGCGAATAATATCTAAACAGGTCGTTTTATTAGTCTAACAAAGTATCATTAAAACAGAACATCATCACCAAACACACGTCACAAATCCCTTGGACGCGAATAGCCGCTGGTCGACAGGTGTCCCGTAGTCACGCGCAGAAGTCAGTGTCCGGCGGTCGCAGGTGTGTCGGGCCGCTGCTGGCGCTACGTCTCGCACCAGCAGTTGACATTAGCGAAGCTCCCGCAGTGCCCTCCCCTGTAGCCGCGCCTCTTGCACTCGGCGTTGCAGTTCGAGGTGTAGTTGACGGCGCCCCACACGCAGCTGCCGATGAGTTTGTCCGCCTCGACGGCGTTCTTCGGAGACGAAACGATCACCAGGAACGTGACGCAGACCAACAGCAACATTGAATTTTTCATCTTGACGGACTCGAGGAGTATATCGCGCTGGTGAGGGTGAGAACTGACACTTCGGTGAGGAGACTCGAGCTCAGACTGTGTCCGAGGTGGCCGCGCGCCGCGCTTATATCGATAGAAACGGGTTTAACCCGCGGGCCAACCCAACAAAAACAAATGAGTTTCTATTAGTTAATGCACGCTAATAGTAACTACAGCGGAGGGCGTGTCAACGTGATCTGTTATAAACATAATATTTAAAAATTGGAAATCTACATTTCATTTATTTATGATATTATAATTATAAGTAAATTGTGTGTATTTTAAAAGTCACTAATGTACAACTAAATATAACCGTCTCGTATTTTGACAGGAAGGGAGAACATAACCCATTTCCAATCCCTTTTACTGCAGATATTTTATAGATTTTCTATATTACGATTTGGCTCTAACATTTCTTTTATTCGAGGTATCTTTTATTTCTTATTTCGATACTAAAATAAGCTTTGTTTCTAGTTAGTTATGTGACATTTCACACATTTATTCGTTTCAAGCAACCCTGAATCTAATAACAGAGCAACATCTACGTGAAAATGAATACCTTAAAGAAATTAACGATTAATATTAGAAGTTCCTCTCGGCTTACAATGGTTTGTACTTGTAATAAAATGTACATTACAAAAATTCATGTTATATTTCTCCCTAAGTGCGACTTACAAAGGACCCATGGTTTGTTCGACTACAGTATCTTGTCTGGACAGGTCAATTGAAACGAATACAAAAATATTCATTGAAATCAAACGCACTTGACACTTGTATCATGTATAAAAATGTAAATACAAATGTTTCTTTTACTCGTGCGAACTCAAACTTTATTTCAATGTTAAGAATTTATATTTTGTAAATATTTCCAATTAGTGAAAAGATACCAATTGCTTCTAGATACCGCGACCTACATATGACTATCACGATATGATAGCGAGACAAAAGTAAGATTCTATCTCAGTGTAAATACTGTGACCCGATTACATTGTCATACCACTGTCGGCTTCTTAGGTGACGATCGCCGCAGCGCCGTTTTATGTAGAAATACATAAATAGGAACATATAATATTTGTATACAACAGCTGTTATACATACATAATAAGAGATATGGTGCGTGACATCAGTCGACTCAACGTGACACATGTTGATAATCGCTGAATATTTGACTTTTGATTAACTAAATACGTATATATTGTAAGCATTCAAAACGAAAGTTGTATTAAAATATCAATCTAAATAAATTTAAATTTTTAAACCATAAACATTCTTATCGAATCGTAGGTGCGATTGAATATTTATCGTATTTTAATCTATACCTTTAATAAAATTAGAGTGTCTGTTTGTAATATTATAATAACCACGTTTTACTAATTGTATATGTATATATAAAAAATAAAATAAAAAAATATGTATATATAACATTTTATACAGTTTTTGTTTGTTCAAGCTAATATCTTGAACGATTGGACCGATTTTCACTGGGAGATAGCCGATGAAAGATGAAAGAGTAACGTAGGTTATTTTTTTTAGAACTATTAATGAAATAATAATACAGTCTCACAGCAATACCAAAATACTGTCCAGTCGCTTATTTAATTCTTAATTTCTAAGTGAATACTGCATTAGCCGCGTCAAGCGGTTTCTCCGAAGCGACGGTTAATACGTGCGGGTCGCTTCACAATACGTCGCGCTAGGCCGGTGACGCGCGGCGCCCTGTGTACATACTGTAAAACGCATTAATGCATCATTACATCTAATAGACGTTGTAATAAATGTAATTATTGTAATCTACGTATATTAATTATGAGTTAATGAAGTTGTATTGAGCTTGTGCGGCTTATTGTATGCTTTGATTTATTAGTAAGCCTTACTTAATGGCCCTAATTATATACTTACACGTAAAAATTATAATAGTTATTGTACAAATGACCGCTCGGAGTAGTGGTAGTAATGTTGTATTTCCCTTTGAATCGCAATTACTTTGGGGCAAAATATGAACCATGTGTTTTTGTTTAGGGTTGTACTGCACCAAAGTCTAAGTACAAATAGGACACAGATGTAATTCGGAATTATACGATTAGAAACGAATATTTGGTTCGTTCGTTCGCTCCAGCGCTATCCTCGGCTCCAGAAGATCCATGTAATTATTGCTCCAAGTGTCAGTACACGTGGAAACCGGCCCAATGTTAATTAAATAATCCAATAACTAATTATACAATTAACATAACTCAGATTATATTTCTTTTAATTCCCAATTACACACAGTTAGTTCAATATTTTCATTTCTGTCAGCAGACCTCTTGAATTTTTTCTTATAATTTTCCTTGTGTCACGCCTCTTTTTCTTAGCAACAGCACTAATGTTTCACAAAGGGACTACTTATGTTGAAGTCTTATCTTGTTTCGTATGTCTAGTAAATATAAGGCCTCAGATTCCGGGTTCTTCCTTCGAAAAGTTCTTAGTAGTGGTGGACCCTGGAGTCCTGAGTTAGAAGTGGACACTCTCGTGCCTCGGAAAGCACGCAATGCTGTTCGCCCGGCGCGAGAACTCTTTCTCACGTCTTGTACGCTATAATTTCTTCTGATTATTTAACCAGTATCCCTTGAGAGTTGTCGACGAGCCCGAAATCACTCAGGACCTCATCATCGAGATTATCAATGTTTTAATTTTATTCATTGACATGATGCAGTTAGTTTTCATTTTCATTCCATCGATATGTAACGAATAGCGGCCACGGGAGCGGTTGAACAAAAATAAACTCGATACTTAATCATAGTTAGATTCGAATATTAATAATATTTCAATAATATATAAAAACATGTTATAATTTAAATGAAAAAGCCTTTTCTATTCTCCTTTAACGAGAGCGAATCTGGTGCGAGGCCCTACGTTGTCATGCTAATGAATATATTACATTTTATAAAATAATAACATCTCAAGTTATTGTTACCTCCGCATAATATATAAGACGCAGTAATTTAATCTTAAATCACAGTCAAACAAACCCGCCAGCAAAGATGGTGCGCGTGTACTCCGGTCTCTCAGCCTTCGCTCTCTCGTCGCTTGTCATTTTCATGGTGAGTGGAGCTATCGTGAGATATCTGGTAGGCAGATATAGCAGCAGTTCCCGGGTCGCGGCCCCGAAAGAGCTTTTTAACAAGAAACTCTTAGAATCGGTCAAGGAAAAGATATTTTTTATGTTGTAAAATACGTGAATAGGGCAAGTGAGCCACCATCTTCGGCCACCGAAGACGGTAAAGCACTGCTGCTTAGCAGTTGAATACATCAGCCATGAGTGGGTGCTATGTTCCCACCCAGTTAAGGCACAAAATAAAGCGTAAACATCTGTGTTTATTTCTTGTGACGAATAATCGGTACTGAAATTAAGGAACGTATTTGAGTTTTGCACTTTTGTTTTGACTATTCATAATTTTAATGACATGCAATCAACAACTCCTTATATGAAAATATCTTTGTTACAGATGAGTGTCTGCGTGGAGTGTCAGATGGAGTAAGTTCTGTACCGTCTAAGGCAAATCGATTTAATGCGACATGTACACATTTTATTAATTTTGAAGTGTCATCGGACAGCGTAAAGGGAGTCCCAACAAAAACATTTCCATGTAAAATTTTGCCAAGATAAGATCATGTGACTAGTACAGTCAAAAATTATTATAATAAATAAATGTTTACTTCATCAATAAACAACACAGTACAATAACATAACAAAGGTTGACTTGTTCTTTTGAGTGCCAAGAATTAAAATAAATTTAATACTAAAAAATTAAGAATAATCTTATTGATTAAAACCTTATATTTTATTAATTTGAATATTCAACAAAATAATTTATTTTTGGACAAACTTTACCGTGAATTGATATAACTTATACGTATTTATACAAATCCTATGGAGGACTTGTTTTTATGTAAGTTTTAATATAAACTGATCTCGCTACGTATATAGTCACACTGTCGCCGCCCTCGCCAAACAACCAGGCTTTGTGTCGTGTAATAGTTTGAAGGCTGATTGATTCAGTGTCAATAGAGACAAGGGGCGGGAACACGATATCTACAGCAGCGACACGATGTACACGACGCGCTTCAGGGCCGAGATTACACACGTAATCCAGCCTCTATCTTGCAAAATTCCTATGAAGGTTTAATAAATAACAATATGCTAACGCCACGCAAGGGCGTAGTCATTAATCAGTCCTATGATTAATTAGGACGAGGTGTCAGTCAATGATCGACATTATTATTACATATTACTATTAATGTTTGTACGAGTGCGTGTGGATGGTAAAGACCGTGTTATTTAGCCGTAATTTCTGACTTCCGGCATTGAAATTCAATCTAAGTAAAAGAATAACTGCTGAGTTTCGGGACAATAAATACAACTAGTCTCTTTATTGTCCTTACACTGAATTGATAGTGTTTAAAATAAGAAATTTATCTCGTTCTATATTCAGGATGGCGAGCAATGCGAGCGCGCTGTCGTCGCTGATAACCACCCACCTCGAGCACACCATCGACAACCTGAGCTCCTTCACCAACATCATCTCAATGCTCAGCGGAGTGGCCGGTCTGTATTGCCAGTACTCTCAGTTCTCCCCTCGGATTTACTTATATATATAAGTGATTATGTGGTATAATTATTTTACATATTTACATAAATGTTAATCAAATTAAAAATATTAAACTTTTGTTTATAACCTAATGGAACATATATAATTACATATTTGGAAATAATTGGTGTACTTTTAATTTATCCTATACAGTTCGAATTCTGTTCATTATTAAATATTGTTTTTTTTTTTTGGTATCGTCTAAATTATTATATTTGTGTAATCTAATATGCAATCTTGATTTCAGGTCTCGGTTAGATGACGACATCTCAACATTTAAAGAATCAAACAAAACCAAAAATGAATTGTGAAAATACTATCACAATTAATATAATTTCTTAAAAAACAATGTTCCACTGCCTTTCTGTTAAGACTATAAAATAATAAAAACTGTAAATAAAACCATTGAGAGTATTTTATTTTAAACTACATGACATATTACGAAGCGAGTTTGAACTACACAGTGCATTCCCTCTTTCGAAGACGACATCATTGTTTAGCTGATCAACGCCTCAACGACCATTCCCTATTGGCAGCTGACAACATCTACTTCGATCTGAAGAGTAAATTAAGTAAATCCGATAACGTAATCTAATACCACAAATCTGTGTGTTCTATAGTTGACGACCTCCATGGTCGAGCGGTGTGTACACCGGTTTTCATGGGTACGCCACTCTGAGGTCCCGGGTTTGATTCCCGGCCGAGTCGATGAAGATTACCATTAGTTTTCTATGTTGTCTTGGGTCTGGGTGTTTGTAGTACCATCGTTACTTCTGATTTCCATAACACAAGTGCTTCAGCTACTTACATTGGGATCAGAGTAATGTATGTGATGTTGTGTCATATTTATTATATTTATTATTATTATTATTATTTATTTATAGTTACAATACATTTATCATTATTTTATAAAAGCAGTGATCTCCGCAAATAAATCCTTTTGGAGCAAGATATCCGATGTTTTTTTTTTGTAATACCATTCCGCAGATATTTTAACTTTACGATTACTGAATTAAAATTATTTGTAAAAATATTTTCGAAAAAAGTCATTATTCAGTACAGCATTATACAAATGTTAAAAATAGCGTGGAGCTTATACTTGTTGACACTAATAAATATAATTTGATTAACATAAACAATGATTTAAAATGGCTTGTAAAGCCTACCTGAAAATAAAGAATATTTTAATTTTGAGTATGTAGCAGACTACACTACTAACATTTCTAAAAGGAATAAAATATTTAATCAAATTATTTTTATAACTATTTAGTGATAACTTTGAAGTCGGTGTTATTTTTTAGGAAAAATATTTTATTTTACTTTTTTGTGTTATTTTCTCAAAATAAAAATTAAAAGTTCTTATGTAACAAATGGTTATTTGTTGATATTTTCAAAAAGCGGGCCTGGTTCTGGAGCATGACATACTAAACAATAACATAACAAGAGAAATGTTTAGTGAACCTGTACTTCTCTTTATATAAGCTATAGCATACGAAGAGGAGTACAAAATAGGGTTGTTGAGGAAGTGATTATGAGGAAGAGGAGGAGGAAGAGGATTTGTCGAACGCAAATTTAGAGGATGCGCATGAGGATGAGGATATTTTTCGAGAAAGAGGATGCGGATGAGGAAGCGGATGAGGAAGCGGTAGAGAAAGCGGATTAGGAAGATAGGAAATTATAAATACTAGCGGACCAAACCGAAAAGCCGTTATTCTGTCTGTACATAACATACATACACTAAAAAAAATTAACCTTTCTCAAAACACACAATAAAGAATCATCAAAATCGGTCTAGCAGTTATGAATGAGTTCAATAACATACACAACACAAGCACACAAAAAAGATGAGTGAATAGTACAATTTATTTTAGGAATTCAAATGATATATATAATATATAATAAGAATGCAGTCTTTATATCTTTATTAATTACTTAAGTCAAATATTTTATTCATTAAAATAAAGGAATTGAATACTAATAAATAATCAAAATTAATTATAGCGAGGTTATTTTTTATAAAAAATAATTTGGACGCTGTTTCCCCTGACAACCGGCTTCTTAGCTCAGTATTGCTAAAAATTCGTGCCCTGGGCATACTAGATAGAGGAGAAGATAAGTATTGCCGTACAGCTCCTTAAAGCTCCCAAATATTTCGGATCAATTTTTCACCATAAAAGACTGTGATCATGCATATTAATTAGTTTTTCTTTAATGTCGTTATTTAATAGCAGCTTTAGTACCACAGACCTCTCTTCTATTGGTAAACGGTGAAGCGGTGGTTGTAGGGCAGGATGTGTCTACTACAGCTCCAGATTCCTCATAAATTGCTCTTAAATTTTGAGGAAGCGATAGCGGAAGAGGATTTTTAATTCTTTATATATGAGGAGGCGGTATCGGTTGTGGAACCCAAAATATTGAGGAACTTTCGCATTATGAGGAAGCGGAAGAGGAATCCTCAGCAACCCTAGTACAAAACCATATATTAATGTTCAAAGAACTATTTCCTAACTCCAAGTAATTGAGGACTTACACTTCCATAATCAGCTCAGTAGTATAACATTATGATTGCCAGAAGCAAATGCCAATATAACTTCAGAAAATGTGTAAAACACGGTACATGTGCCTATAAAATTTGAGGGTTCCTCATTTCTTCAGGATCACATCATCAGACTCTGATATCCTCATCATGGTACCATTCCAGGAGTATCTTCTTTTTAACTAAAAAAAAAAAAAACATAAAAATCGGTTCATAAATGGCGAATAAAATGACCAAACATCACAAAAAAAAAATATATATACGAGTCTAATTGACAACACTCGTTTTTTTGAATGGGCTGAAAATAAACTACGGTTCCTAAGTATTCGCTTTTAACAAGCATATTGTCGTATACAGGCTTATTAGTAATTTTATTAGGAGGTGATAGGGGTGACTATTTGCAATAATTTTGACCCCCAAATGCATAATCCAAAAGTGTACCGTTTTTGAGTTATCACGTTTTACCTATTTTTTTTTTTTCAAAATTTGTCAAAATGCACTTACAAAAATGTATAAATTAAATTACTAAATTTCTATACAAATCATAGAATATTTGACTATATTAAAACACTGAATTCAATTCGCCGGACGCAAACGTTTCGAAGTGTGCAAATTTTCTTCCTACAACGGATTCTAATTTGAATGTACTGAACCCAAATTGAAATTCTTCTATTCTGTTTGCAACATGTATGGTTGGTTGGTTGGTTGGTTGGTTGGTTGGTTGGTTGGTTGGTTGGTTGGTTGGTTGGTTGGTTGGTTGGTTGGTTGGTTGGTTGGTTGGTTGGTTGGTTGGTTGGTTGGTTGGTTGGTTGGTTGGTTGGTTGGTTGGTTGGTTGGTTGGTTGGTTGGTTGGTTGGTTGGTTGGTTGGTTGGTTGGTTGGTTGGTTGGTTGGTTGGTTGGTTGGTTGGTTGGTTGGTTGGTTGGTTGGTTGGTTGGTTGGTTGGTTGGTTGGTTGGTTGGTTGGTTGGTTGGTTGGTTGGTTGGTTGGTTGGTTGGTTGGTTGGTTGGTTGGTTGGTTGGTTGGTTGGTTGGTTGGTTGGTTGGTTGGTTGGTTGGTTGGTTGGTTGGTTGGTTGGTTGGTTGGTTGGTTGGTTGGTTGGTTGGTTGGTTGGTTGGTTGGTTGGTTGGTTGGTTGGTTGGTTGGTTGGTTGGTTGGTTGGTTGGTTGGTTGGTTGGTTGGTTGGTTGGTTGGTTGGTTGGTTGGTTGGTTGGTTGGTTGGTTGGTTGGTTGGTTGGTTGGTTGGTTGGTTGGTTGGTTGGTTGGTTGGTTGGTTGGTTGGTTGGTTGGTTGGTTGGTTGGTTGGTTGGTTGGTTGGTTGGTTGGTTGGTTGGTTGGTTGGTTGGTTGGTTGGTTGGTTGGTTGGTTGGTTGGTTGGTTGGTTGGTTGGTTGGTTGGTTGGTTGGTTGGTTGGTTGGTTGGTTGGTTGGTTGGTTGGTTGGTTGGTTGGTTGGTTGGTTGGTTGGTTGGTTGGTTGGTTGGTTGGTTGGTTGGTTGGTTGGTTGGTTGGTTGGTTGGTTGGTTGGTTGGTTGGTTGGTTGGTTGGTTGGTTGGTTGGTTGGTTAGGTTAGGTTAGGTTAGGTTTTTTTTTTTTATTTTTTTGTTTTTTTTTTTTAAATCTCCTACCTCCAACATAATCGGAGCCTATATCATCAATTTCATTCATTCCAGTTCTCGCAAGTATTCTTCTCGTACTAACATTCAATCCTTTCACGCTTCGCTTTTAGTCTCATGGGGGGGATTCCCACTTTTTTATGTACTTTTTATTTTACCTAGTAGCTATATGCTATGTCCTTTCGCAATTCTGTCTGGGGTAAGTAACTTTTGAAACTGCTCTTTATTTACATTTTTTCCAACTTTGTATACTTTTTTTTTTTTTTTTTTTTTTTTTTTTTTTTTTTTTTTTTTTTACAACTTTAAATTTTACGTCCTTTTACAATTTTCTTTTATTACACATCTAATTAGCAATTCTAATTTATACATCCTTTCTTTTATTATTTACAAATTACTCCTATGTTTATCCTAATATATTTATTATATTCGGTTAACCATATTCCTTTATGATGTTTTATTTCTGTTCGTTACCATTTCTGTTATTCTTGAGCAGTACGTTAAAAATTTTTCTCTCTTGTTACTCTGCATAATTATTTCCGCGGTCCCTGAATTTATTTCCATTTCTAGCTCGCACTCTAGTTGTGATCTCATTCTTCCAAAAACGGGGCATTCAAATAAAAGGTGGTTAACATTTTCGTCTATTCCTGGGTCACAGATGCATGATGGGCTCGCCTTACACTTAAAACGGTGTAGGTATTCCGAAAACCCACCATGACCGGTTAGTATTTGCGTAGTTAGTCGTGTGGCATTGAACTTTCGTACCACACGGTAGGCTGTTTTAGCATTTGGGAAAAATATCTTCGTTACTGATGCCGTATCGCCTGCTGCGTATCTTGTATTCCACTCTTCAAGTGTTTCCGTTCTGATACTTCGCTTAACAAACGATATGGGGCACCGATCGTAGTCCGGTCGTCGCTTAGATTTTAGTGCGGCTTCTTTGGCTAGATGGTCAGCCCTCTCATTACCTTTTAACCCTGCATGTGCTTTGATCCAGAACAAAGTAACAACTTTGCCCTGCAGAGATAGATTGTGTAGGTTTTCTCTGGTTTGTACAGCAAGTGGATGCAGGGCATTAGGATTTTGAATGGTCTGTAGTGCCTTTGAATGGTCTGTAGTGCCGCCATGGAATCGCTGAAAATTGCCACTGTCGGAGTCCTGATTTTCCCAATTTCCTCTGTTGCTTTTTGAATAGCCAAAAGTTCCGCTTGGTATACCGTGCAGTACTGTGATAATTTCAATTTTATTGCTTTAATTTCCATGTCCCCAGTCCATATTGATACTGCTGCTCCCACTTTTTCCTCTATTTTACTCCCATCAGTATATATGCGCATATCAAATTTTTTGTTTTGGCCTTCTTCTTCGTTTTGATTTGATATGTTCATAATTTCTATTGTTTCATATTCCGTGGGGTGTTTGGTTTCAAGTGCTGAGAATCTTTGTTCCACTTCTCTGTCTGCTAATATCGGAATCGGCTCTCCCTTTTTGGCCTTGTATAGTAAGGCCGCCTCCCGGACACGAAGGTCTAACGGGAGTATACCGGCCAATGTGAGGGCCGAGTTCAGGGACACGGTTTTATATGCTTTGCACAATTTCTGTGCTATACCACGTTGGACAGTTCCAAGTTGCCTAATTATTCCCAGTTTTTCTGCTGCTGGTGCCCAGACGCTGGCTGCATACAGTATAACTGGTTCTACCGCTGCCAGATATATCATCCTTATCACTTCCGGGTTCAGTCCCCAGCTCACTTTTGCCGCTCGTGACAACTGCTTGTAGATGCCTATTGCTTTCCTGCACACCTCGGATACGTGCTTGTTGAAGGTAAGCTTGTTGTCTATAGTGACGCCTAGTATTTTCATTGCGTCTGTCGTGGCTATTTTTATCCCGCCCATGCTCAATCTGGGTGTGTCGTACTTCATCTTCCTCGTTATAACTATTGCACTGGTTTTTTGAGGTGCGAATTTGAGTTTGTATTCGACTCCCCAAGATTGTACATTTTCGAGCGCTTTGTTAGCTTGTCCTTCCACTTCTTGTGCAGTCTCTCCATCAAATACCAAGACGATGTCGTCCGCAAAAGCCTGGCAGTAAAATTTCTTTTCGGTGAGTTGTTTTAGAAGTGGGTCTAATAGTAAATTCCAAAGAATAGGGCCTCCGATGGAGCCCTGCACGCATCCCTTATTAGTAGGCTTCTCGTATTCCTCTCCGGCATATCTAACTATCACACGCCTGTTTGAGAGGTAGCTATCGAAGACTCTTCTTAAGTTTATTGGACACCTTTCCTCAGCCAGCCGGACTCTTATCGCTGGCCACCAGGCGCTATCGAAGGCTCCCTCTATATCCAATGATATTATCGTGACTATCCTTTTTTGTTCCAGTTTTTTGTGTACGTGTTGTATTAAGGTATAGAGGGAGTCCTCGGTACTCCTTTGTGGCATGAATCCGAATTGACGGGTACTAATCCTGGGTAACAGATGGAATTTTAGGCGTGTGACCAGGTTAGGTTAGGTTAGGTTAGGTTAGGTTAGGTTAGGTTAGGTTAGGTTAGGTTGGGGTGCATGAGGGGTGCATGTCAGTCGCCTCCTCGTGGCGCACCCTGGGCAACGGGGCCGGCTTGTGTGCTCGCCGGCCGCGGCTAAGACTGACGCGGAGGAAGGCCGCGAGGTCGCTCCTAGTACTTCTCCGAGCGCAGCGGAGTGGACTATGTGAGCGGCCCCGCTGGCATAGCGGAGGAGTGTACTATATGTACAATATGTATTATATGTATTTATGTAAATATTGTAAATAGTTGTGTAAATGTCAATATATATATATGTATATAGAACGGAGGGCTCTTTATGAGCGTCGAAGGAGGAGTGGTGGTCCACCATCTGATGCGTGGTGGTCCACCGTGTGGTGTGGAGATACACCGATGGTCGGCGGCGGAGCCTGTCATCTTATCCGCCGCCACCAGGGCGTCAGCATTGTTGGCGCCCAGCCTCCAGTGGCGGACTCGGGGGAGTCCGTCACGTTTACTGGACGGAGGCAACGGAGGAAGGCGCGCCCTTGGGCGCGCATTCAACGATTTGACCGCCTCACGGCGGTCGCCGCGGGGGGGCCGCGGAAGTATGCTCTAGCGTTCCCGTAGCCCCTCCATCACGCGGTACGGTGGAAACCCGAGGAGGTTTTAGTGGGTAGGACAGGGCCTTCTGCCCTGGCACGGGGCCCTTATGGCCCCGGTCGAGTCCCACATACCCGTCCCGGTCCCCCGGCCGGGCGGGAGGCGTAAACGCCTTTCCTCCTCGTAAAACAAAAAAAAAAAAAAAAAAAAGGTTGGGGTGCATGTCAGTCGCCTCCTCGTGGCGCACCCTGGGCAACGGGGCCGGCTTGAGCTTGCTCGCCGGCCGCGGCTAAGACTGACGCGGAGGAAGGCCGCGGGGTCGCTCCTAGTACTTCTCCGATCGGTGGCGGAGTGGACTGTGTGAGCGGCCTCGCTGGCAATTAGCGGAGGAGATGTATATATGTATAATATGTATTTATGTAAATATTGTAAATAGTTGTATAAATGTGTATATATATATGTATGTATATAGCGGAGGGCTCGTTATGAGCGTTGAAGGAGGGGTGGTCCACCATTTCACACGTGGTGGACAACCGTCAGGTGTGGAGATACACCGGTGGTCGGCGGCGGAGCCTGTCATCTTATCCGCCGCCACCAGGGCGTCAGCATTGTTGTCGCCCAGCCTCCAGTGGCGGACTCGGGGGAGTCCGTCACGTTTACTGGACGGAGGCAACGGAGGAAGGCGCGCCCTAGGGCGCGCATTCAAAGATTTGACCGCCTCACGGCGGTCGCCGCGGGGGGGCCGCGGAAGTATGCTTTAGCGTTCCCGTAGCCCCTCCATCACGCGGTACGGTGGAAACCCGAGGAGGTTTTAGTGGGTAGGACAGGGCCTTCTGCCCTGGCACGGGGCCCTTATGGCCCCGGTCGAGTCCCACATACCCGTCCCGGTCCCCCGGCCGGGCGGGAGGCGTAAATGCCTTTCCTCCTCGTAAAAAAAAAAAAAAAAAAAAAAAAAAAAAAAAAAAAAAAAAGGTTAGGTTAGGTTAGGTTAGGTTAGGTTAGGTTAGGTTAGGTTAGGTTAGGTTGGGGTGCATGTCGGCTGGGCTTGGAGGTGGCATTGCACAAGTCGGAAGCCCTGTGTTTTCACGGGCCGAGGACGAAGCCGCCTCCCGGGTCCAGCATCATGGTAGGAGGGGTGTCCATCGCTGTCGAGTCGACGATGAAGTACCTAGGACTCGTCCTCGACAGTAGGTGGAACTTCGAGCCGCACTTTACACGGCTCGCCCCCCGGTTGTTGGGCGCCGCTTCAGCGCTCTCGCGCTTGCTGCCCAATCTGGGGGGACCCAGCTCCTCATGCAGGAGGCTCTACATGGGGGTCGTACGGTCGATGGCGTTATACGCCGCGCCAGTGTGGGCGGATGCCCTGACGGCCCGCAACGTCGCCGCGCTGAGAAGGCCACAGCGCGCGATGGCCGTCAGGATGATAAGGGGATACCGTACGATCTCCTTCGAGGCAGCGAGCCTCCTAGCCGGATCGCCGCCCTGGGACCTCGAGGCTAAGCTCCTCGCGTCGCTCTATTGGTGGCGCGCGGAGGCGGTCGAGCGGGGTGAGCGCCTGGTGCCTCGACAGATCGAGGCACGCAGGGCAGAGCTCCGCCAGGTCTCAGTGGCGGAGTGGGAGACGCGCTTGGCGCGACCCACGGCAGGGCAAGCCGTCGCTATTGCGGCGGTGAGGCCCGTTTTGAAGGAGTGGCTCACTAGGAGCCACGGCGCCCTCAGCTTCCGGCTGACGCAGGTGCTTACTGGACACGGATGCTTCGGTAGGTACCTGTGTCGCATAGGTCGGGAGCCGACGTCCCAGTGCCACCATTGTGGCGATGGTCGCGACGATACGGCGTTGCACACGTTGGCGGAGTGCCCAGCATGGGCTGAGCAGCGCCGTGACCTCGTCGCGGCCGTAGGTGTCGCTGCGGGGAACCTCTCGCTTCCGGCCGTCGTCTCTGCGATGGTGCGGAGCGAGGCAGGGTGGAGCGCCGTCGCCACCTTCTGCGAGGAAGTGATGCTCGCAAAGGAGGCGGCGGAAAGGGAGAGAGAGGCTGCCTCCTCTCTCCCCTCCCGCAGCAGACGAACTGGGCGTCGCAGGGTGGTCGCCGACTTACGACCACCCTAGGGCGTGGCCTGCGGACGGCAGACTCGGGGCGTCTCGCCGTCCGACCAGCAACAGGCCTCGAGGCGGCGGCGTCGTGTTCCGCACGCGCGCCTCGTAGTGGAGTCCTGCGGCCGGGTGGACAGCCGCAGTGAGTGACGGGGCGCGCCTGACTCTTTACATCAGGCGCGCCAACGCCCGTCGGAGGGGTGCGACGAATGCTTCGGCGATACCCGCCCTTCCGACACATGGGCAATTGGAGGACACGGGTTGGGTTTTAGTCAGTAAGAGTCTGACAGTACCCTTCGCTCTTCCCCCAGAGCGGAGGGTCTCCATGATGGATTTCCCAACCATAAAAAAAAAAAAAAAAAAAAAAAAAAGGTTGGGGTGCATGTGGGGTGCATGTCAGTCGCCTCCTCGTGGCGCACCCTGGGCAACGGGGCCGGCTTGAGCTTGCTCGCCGGCCGCGGCTAAGACTGACGCGGAGGAAGGCCGCGGGGTCGCTCCTAGTACTTCTCCGATCGGTGGCGGAGTGGACTGTGTGAGCGGCCTCGCTGGCAATTAGCGGAGGAGATGTATATATGTATAATATGTATTTATGTAAATATTGTAAATAGTTGTAT
Source organism: Vanessa cardui (assembly GCF_905220365.1). Lineage (NCBI taxonomy): Eukaryota > Metazoa > Arthropoda > Insecta > Lepidoptera > Nymphalidae > Vanessa > Vanessa cardui. The sequence continues at coordinate 9,801,581 of NC_061148.1, forward strand.
AAATGTGTATATATATATGTATGTATATAGCGGAGGGCTCGTTATGAGCGTTGAAGGAGGGGTGGTCCACCATTTCACACGTGGTGGACAACCGTCAGGTGTGGAGATACACCGGTGGTCGGCGGCGGAGCCTGTCATCTTATCCGCCGCCACCAGGGCGTCAGCATTGTTGGCGCCCAGCCTCCAGTGGCGGACTCGGGGGAGTCCGTCACGTTTACTGGACGGAGGCAACGGAGGAAGGCGCGCCCTAGGGCGCGCATTCAAAGATTTGACCGCCTTACGGCGGTCGCCGCGGGGGGGCCGCGGAAGTATGCTTTAGCGTTCCCGTAGCCCCTCCATCACGCGGTACGGTGGAAACCCGAGGAGGTTTTAGTGGGTAGGACAGGGCCTTCTGCCCTGGCACGGGGCCCTTATGGCCCCGGTCGAGTCCCACATACCCGTCCCGGTCCCCCGGCCGGGCGGGAGGCGTAAATGCCTTTCCTCCTCGTAAAACAAAAAAAAAAAAAAAAAAAAAAAGGTTGGGGTGCATGTCAGTCGCCTCCTCGTGGCGCACCCTGGGCAACGGTGCCGACGATCTTTTGTCGTCGGCAACGGCTAAGACTGACGCGGAGGGCACGCCACGGGTCGCCCTGGTCCTTCTCTGTCTTCAGAGTGGACTGTGTGCGCGGCCCGGCGGCAATGAAGGAGTGTACATATGTTTTGTTAATATCTTTAAGTAGTCGTAAGTTATACATATAATATTTAGTGTTTTAATTTTAAGGTGTAAATATTGTATATTTTATTTTACTACCCGAATCCTAAGTGGCGACGCAGCGCGATGGGATGCATGGCCGGAGGGTATTCCGGTCATGACTGCGTCTCGCCGGCAGCCCCGGCAAAAATTTTTCATTATGAGTGCAACTAAGGAAATATATTCTCCAGGAGGGTGTCACTCCCTCTCCGATCCGCTTCACGGATCGGACCGTCCCAACGAATCTGGAGGGGACACAGTCGCACTACGGATTTTTTCTAACGACCAAACAGCGAGCATAACGGACACTGAAACGGAGAGAGAAGGCGTAGGTTTAAGTAGTTTAGTAGGAAAAAATGTAAATATTACTAATTTAGGAGACATGGAGGTGGATGTGGGCGCCCTGACGGTGAGCACGGGAAATATAGACCCTTGCCTGCTGAAAGAACCTGTGGTCCGGTTGGAACGGCTCTCCGAGTCGGATTCATCGGTCTGCAGCATATTTCAGCAGCGGCGACGAAAGGGCGAGAAGAGGTCTCACATGGGAGACAGCTGCTCTGGCTCGGACACCGACGGGAGTCAGCGGCAGGGCAGCAATGACACTGGACATTCGGTTAGTAGGTGGCTAAAACCTGCTAACAAAAGGGGACGGGGGAACGGAAATCGTTTCCAGGCGGAGGATTCGCTGGCCGCTTACAGCGAGGCGGCCAGAAAGGCTTTAGACGAAAGGGTTGCCCGATCGAGGAACCGGCAACCCGTAAGTGCTGAGGACGTGCCGAAGACGTCCGCCGCTCTCGATGCAGCCGTTCAGGAGGCGATCGGGGTGGTCGTGCAGGTTGCCGACAAATCGGGCAACCTCAAGGGCACTTTTGTGCGAGCCCTGAAGGCAGCTGCCGACACCATCAAAGGTGCGGTAGCAGACCTTAGGGCCATGTCGATGACGGAGGAGGTTGCGCGCTTAGAGGTGGCTAACGCGCAACTCTCAGGCCAGCTGGCTGAGCTGAGGCGGGAGGTGGCTCAGATGCGCCAGCAACCACCAACGGATGAAGGCCACATCCAAAAGATGTTGGAGGAGGCGCTACGGTCCAACCGGGAACAGTTCGCAACTATGCTGAACGCCCGGATGGAAGGAATCGAGCGCCGCCTTCTTCCGGAACCCCGGCTGCGGCCACCGCTGGCCGCCGACCGGAAGGCAGCGCAGGCGACAGCTGCGGCTGCAAACCCGGCGAGGACGCCCGAGACCGCTGGCGTGGTGGTAGAGCCAGCCAAACACGGCAAAAAAAAGAAGAAGCGGCCACCAACACTAGCTGCACAAGAAGCGGCTAATAGAAGGTCGGCTCCAACGACAACACCTGTGGAGCCGAACAACACACCGACGACCTGGAGCGCTGTCGTCGGTAAGAAGAAGAAGCCGAAGAAGCCGGCTAAAAAACCAGTGCAGCAAGCGACCACCAGACCTGCTGCACAAAAGAAGAGGAAACTACGCCCCCCTCGCACGTCTGTGATCACCATCACGATCAAACCCGGTGCCGAGGAGAAGGGCGTGAAGTACGATAACGTCCTGGCGCACGCAAAGAGTCGCATCAAATTAAGTGATGTCGGCTTGACTGCGGTGCGCTTCAGGATGGCGGCGACGGGAGCGCGCATGCTGGAGATACCGCCAGGCACCAACGAAGCCGAGAAAGCGGCGGATGCCCTGGCGGAGAAGCTGCGCGAGCTATTCAGCCCGGACGAGGTCCAAATACACCGTCCGACCAAGTGCGCGGAGCTCAGGGTCCTGGACCTGGACGACTCCGTCACGGTGGAGGAGGTAGTGGCGTCGGTCGCCGAAGCCGGGGGCTGCACGACCGGAGCCATCAAGCCTGGCATTCTCGCCCGGCACTCGAGCGGCACGGGCTCACTGTGGGTGAGTTGCCCAGTGGCGGCCGCTAAGAAGATCGTGGCGGTCGGTAGGGTTAGGGTCGGGTGGGTGTCGGCGCGAGTGCTTTTGCTCGAGTCGCGGCCACTCCGATGCTACAGATGTCTAGAGGGGGGCCACATGGGTGCCAAGTGTGACAGGGGTGTCGACCGTAGCCGTTTGTGCTATCGCTGCGGTCAGCCCGATCACAGGGCCCGAGAGTGCACCGCCGCTGACGCAAACTGCATCATCTGCTCAGCGGCCGGTAAGCCTGCGGCACACGCCGTCGGCGCTAGAGAATGCCAGGGCAGCAAAGGTCCAGCCCGAGGCAAGAAGAGAGGAGTAGCGGTGAGGAAGGGCCCGGCAGCAACTTCCCAACGGCGAACGGAGGCGGAGCCTATGGAGACCGCTCAGTGATGGCCCTAAGATGTCTCCAGGCCAACATCAACCACTCTGCTAGAGCTCAGGACCTTCTTGTCCAGAGCATGGCAGAGTGGCAAATCGACGTCGCGGTGGTATCGGAGCCCTACGTCGTTCATTTACGGGACGACTGGGTCTCCGACCACGATGGAGTGGTGACCATCATCGCTCCCGCTGTCGCGGACTCCCCGACCATAGAGTGTGTGGTCAAGGGGAAGGGCTGCGTGCTCGCCGTCGTCGGTGGTGTGGCGATCATCGGCGTTTACGCCTCGCCTAACCGAACCCTCGCCGAGTTCGAGCGACTTCTGGTGGAGGTCGGTGCTCTGGTGGGACAGGCTTCGCCAACCCCTGTGTTAGTCGCGGGGGACTTCAATGCCAAATCAACGGCTTGGGGTTCCCCTGCGACGGATGTCAGGGGCGAGGCGTTGGAGGAGTGGGCCGTGTCGCTGGGACTCACCCCCATGAACAGCGGATCGGAGAGCACGTGCGTGCGGCAACAGGGCGAGTCGATCGTCGACATCACGTTTGCGTCCAACGCCCTAGCCCGCCGTGTTCGAGGCTGGAGGGTGGAGACGGAGGTGGAGACTCTATCGGACCACCGATACATCCGGTTTGATGTCTCCGCGGTTCCCGTTTCCGCCCATGCCACTGTCGGTCAGTCGAGTGGCCCTCGCTGGAAACTAAGTCGTCTCGACAGCCAGCTGGCAAAAGAGGCGGCGATCGTCGAAAGCTGGGGGACCGCTCCTGACTCTGTGGTGCAAGTCGACCGAGAGGCTAATCGACTCGGCTGTGCGCTGTCCCGCGTCTGCGACGCTGCGATGCCGCGGGCCAAACCGCTCCCGCCGCGTCGTCGAGTGTACTGGTGGCGGCCGGAACTCCGCCAACTGCGCAGAGCCTGTGTGGCTGCTCGCCGCCAGTACGCACGGTGCAGGAGGAGAAGAGTCCGTGACCACAATCTGGAGGCGGCCCTTTACACCGCCTACAGAGAAGCCTGCGTCACCCTGCAGAAAGCCATATCCCGTGCCAAGGAGGAGGCATGGCGCGAATGGCTGGCGACCCTCGACGCCGATCCGTGGGGCAGACCGTACCGGTTGGTGAGGCAGAAGCTCCGACCCTGGGCTCCTCCACTCACCAGCACCCTCCAGCCAGACGTCCTGGAGAGTGTCGTCGGTGCTCTCTTTCCGGAGCGGGGAGAATTTATACCACCTTCGATGGCGCCTCTCAACGATCACGACCAACTCGATCAGGCGTCCCCCGTTACCGAGGCGGAATTATGTGCTGCTGTCGTCAAGCTCGGGTCTAAAAGGACAGCCCCGGGGCCCGACGGCATTCCAGGACGTGCTCTAGCCATAGCTCTTGGCGAGATGGGCGAGAGCGTCAGACACCTCTTCTCCGAGTGTCTTGCGCAGGGTAGGTTCCCCGACAGGTGGAAAACGGGTAGGCTCGTCCTAATCCGCAAGGACGGACGACCGCCCGATCAGCCGTCGGCCTACCGCCCTATAGTGCTGCTCGACGAGGCGAGCAAGCTTTTTGAGCGCATTATTGCAGCCCGCCTTGTCGCAAGCATGGAGCCGGGACTGAGCGAGCGCCAGTTCGGCTTCCGCCCAGGTCGCTCGACCCTCGACGCTATCGCGAGCTTGAGGGATCTCGCAGAGCAGGAAGTCTCTCGGGGTGGGGTACTGATAGCTGTGTCTTTGGATATTTCCAACGCTTTCAACACCTTGCCCTGGGAGACGGTAATGGAGGCCTTGCGGTACCATAGAGTGCCCCCATACCTTCGGCAGATCATCGCCGACTACTTCGCGGGCAGAGCAGTCGCTTACCCGACAAAGGAGGGATGGAGAAGGAAGAGGATGACGTGCGGTGTTCCACAGGGCTCTGTTTTGGGTCCGTTGCTGTGGAACATCGGGTACGACTGGGTGCTACGCGGGGCCACTCTGCGGGGGGTCAGCGTGACGTGTTACGCCGACGACACCCTCGTGTCGGCCCGCGGTAAAACCCATCGCGAGGCGACCTATCTCGCCACGGCCGGAGTGGCGCATGCAGTCCACCGCATCCGCGCTCTGGGCCTCGAGGTGGCCTTGCACAAATCCGAGGTTCTTGTTTTTCATGGACCTCGGAACGCGCCACCTCAGGGAGCGGCGATAACCATCGGCGGAACTTCCATCACCATCGGGTCGACGATGAAGTACCTGGGACTCGTCCTCGATGGCAGGTGGAAGTTCGAAGAGCACTTCCGGCGCTTGGCCCCGAGACTGGTGGCTGCAGCCGGAGCGCTCGGGCGCATTTTGCCCAACATTGGAGGGCCAGGCAATCCAGCGAGACGCCTTTACATCGGAGTGGTGCGCTCGATGGCGCTGTACGGTGCGCCGATATGGGCGGACGCGCTGAGCGCCCGCAACGTCGCTTCGCTGCGACGTCCGCAGCGGGTGATGGCGCTCAGAGCGGCTCGGGCGTATCGTACGGTGTCCAACACCGCAGCCTGTCTGCTGTCTGCAAGCCCGCCATGGGACCTCGAGGCCGAGATCAACTCGAGTGTTTACTGGCGGGCCAAGGATGCAAGAGCGGAGGGGAACTCACCCCAAGTCTTACAGTGGAGGAAGGAGGCACGACAACGCCTTCTTGAAATGTGGAGGGAAAGGCTGCGAGTTCCGGATGCCGGTGGGGATCTCGTGGCGGCCATTCGGCCTGTTTTGAAAGAGTGGGTCGAGCGCAAACACGGCCCACTCTCCTACCACCTGACGCAGCTCCTGACCGGCCACGGGTGTTTTGGTAAATACCTGTGTGACGTGGTCGGCAGAGAGCCTGCACCGACGTGCCACCACTGTGGCAACGAAGCCGTGGACACGGCCGAGCACACGCGCGCAGAGTGCCCAGCCTGGGCGGAGCCTCGCGCAGCCCTGTACACGGCCATTGGACCGGACATCTCGCTTCCGGCCTTAGTGTGCAAGATGGTCGCGAGCGAAGAAGCGTGGGCGGCATTACGAACCTTCAGCGAGGTCGTAATGTCCGCCAAGGAGAAGGCGGAACGACAGCGGGAGGACGACACCAACTCCCTCCCGTTGCGTCGACGGAGACCTGGTCGACGACGCCGTGACCATCTAGGCCGGTTGCATTGACCTGATTCGACACAGCGGTGGCGGACCTTTACATCCGCTGCCGCTTTACCCGGACGTGACATAACGTAGTCGGCAGTGGACCTTTACACCCGCTGCCGCCTAGCCTCCAGTGGCGGACTCGGGGGAGTCCGTCACGGTTCTGACGGAGGCGGAGACGGAAGCGTGCCACAACATCTTGGCACGCTCTCGAGACGAGTCGCCCTTCTACAGCGACGGCCGCTGGCAGGGCCGCGGTGGTGAGCCACGTGCGTTCCCGCAGTCCTGCCGCCTTGCGGTGAAGGCGGAAATCCTAGGAGGTTTTAGTGGGTAGGACGGGGCCTTCTGCCCCGGGAGTCCCACATATCCGTCCCGGTCCCCCCTTTCGACCGGGCGGAATGCGTAAATGCATTTCCTCCTACTAAAAAAAAAAAAAAAAAAAAAAGGTTAGGTTAGGTTAGGTTGGGGTGCATGTCAGTCGCCTCCTCGTGGCGCACCCTGGGCAACGGGGCCGGCTTGAGCTTGCTCGCCGGCCACGGCTAAGACTGACGCGGAGGGCATGCCACGGGTCGCTCCCGGTCTTTCTCTGTTTTCAGAGTGGACTGTGTGCGCGGCCCCGTGGCAAGGAAGGAGTGTAGATATAGTTTGTAAATATATGTTAATTAGTTTTATAATTATTAGGTAGGTCATAAATATTTTATTTTATTTGTATTTTTATGTAGGTTGTAAATTTTTGTAAATTTAATTTTTTGTTTTGAGGAAGACAACCTCGATAAAAAATAACCCTGAATCCCAAGTGGCTACGCAGCGCGATGGGATGCATGGCCGGAGGGTAGTTCGGTCTCGACTGCATTTCCTTTTTCATTCTTGTTTTTATTTTTTTATTTTTTTTCTTTATTCTTTTTTCTTTTATTCTCTTCTTCTGCCGGCAGCCCCGGCAAAAAAAAACCAACATGACTAGTGCATCTATCAAAATTAATTCTCCAGGGGGGTTTCAGTCCCTCTCCGATCCGCCTCACGGATCGGACAGTCCCGTCGAATCTGGAGGGGACAGGGATGCCAGATCGATCTTTTCCAACAACCACAACGCGACAACAACGGACAACGAATTGCCTACGATGAGGGTGCCAGTGGTACGGCTGGAGCGACTGGGTGAGCTGTCGGACACCGACAGCGTATCCAGTCGGATGAGCGTGGTGAGCGCGGTGAGCGCCAATTCAAAGCGCTCACGAAAACGCGCGAGGGAGGGTCCAGACTCAGGATCGGACTCTCCTTCCAGCGACACACGCGAGAGTGTGAGAAAGGGTAGACCGGCCACTACCGGTAAATATGCCGGTATCGGTCTTTCCAGGCGTGAGGCTGCGGCTGCGACGAAGGCCGCAGCTGCCGCCCAAAAATTAGAAGACGACGAGCGGCAGATCGCGGCTCTGACCAAGAGGGTGGTGGAAGGGAGAGCCACTCCTCGGTCGGAGTCGTCAGACTCTGCCGCCTTAGAGGTCGAGGCAGAGGAGCTACCTGCCTCCGACCTCAACCGGAGGATGACGGACGCGGTTGCGGCGATTAAAAGGGTGGGCAAGGTCTCCAAGGGCCTTAGCGGCTGTAGCCAGAAGGCACTGAAAGAGGCTACGGCCTCGATACTGGAGTGCGCCCAGGTGCTGCTCACCCGCACCGATACTGAAGAGACGGCGCTGCTGCGGGCCCAGAACACCAGGCTCGCAGCACAGGTCGAGGCGCTCAGGAAAGAGCACCTCGAGCTCAAGGCCGAGATGGCCAACTTCCGCCGGGAACACCTCAGGCGGGAGGTGGGCCTTCTGAGCGCCACACCTGACGCCACGCCGCAACCGCAGCAACAGCAGCAGTCGCCGCAAGAGACGGAGCTGGTTCGCCTGATCCGTCAGGAGATGGCGAGCTTTAACGCTCGTTTCTCGGTGCTCGAGGGGAGGATTTTACGTCCCCCCCTAGCTGCAGACCAGCGCAGCGCACCGGCGCCGACATATGCGGCCAAAGCCGCAGCGCCCCGTGCCACCCAACCGGCACAAGCGGCTGCTGCCAAAAAAGGGAAGTCGAAGGCGGCCAAAAAGGCAAGTGCGGCCCAAGCCGCAGCGCCCCGTGCCGTCCAACCGGCACAAACAGCCAATAGTGAAAAAAGACCGGTGTCAAGACCCGAGGCGGAATGGGAGGTTGCGGGCGCCGCTAAACGCAGCAAAAAGGCGCGCCAGCGGGCCAAAAAGGAGGCCCACAAGAAGAAGGAGGAGGGAGTCGCGGCGGCCAAGCGACGGCCTGCAAGGCTCAGGACTCCCCGCTCGACTGCAGTGGCTCTCACCCTGCAGCCAGAGGCGGAGGAGCGGGGCCTCTCTTATGCCGACATCTTGGCGAAGGCAAAAGCCGAGATCTCGCTGAGCGATCTCGGCATAACGGGCCTCCGGTGCAAAACGACTGCCACCGGAGGCCGACTCCTGGAGGTCTCGGGGGCCACGAGTGGTCCCAAAGCTGACGCCCTAGCGGAAAAGCTCAGGGCGTCACTGGGGTCGGACGACGTCCGAGTGTCCAGGCCCACCAAATGCGCGGTTTTGCGCATTTCGGGCCTGGATGACTCTGCGACGATAGAGGAGGTCGTCGCCGCCGTCTCCAAGACCGGAGGATGCCCGCCTGATCAGGTCAAGGCGGGCACGATACGTCGGGGGGTCTCTGGTCTAGGGACCACCCATGTGAGCTGTCCCTTAGCGGCGGCCAAGAAGCTAAGGGACAGCAGACTCCTAGTGGGGTGGGTCTCGGCGCAGGTCACGCTATTACCACCGAGGCCTTTCCGGTGCTACCGGTGTCTGGAAGGTGGACACGCGGGGGCACGGTGCACCGCTGAGGTAGACCGCAGCCAACTCTGTTACCGCTGCGGTCAGCCCGGTCACAAGGCTGGCACCTGCTCTGCCAAGACGCCGCACTGCGTTATCTGTGCGGCGTCTGGAAAGCCAGCCGACCATAAGATCGGGTCGAAGGCCTGCACGAGACCCACCGCCACAATCACGGCTAGGACACGACCGGCTCATCCGCCGAAGAAAACAAACAAAAAGGAGAAGGCAACCAGCTCCTCGCAGCCGGTTCGACCACCGGCTGCGGCACAAGAACAGCCGAGGACTGGGGAGGAGGCGACGGCCATGGACACTCAGTAATGGCTCTACGTCGTCTCCTCCAAGCCAATATCAACCACTGCGCCAGGGCTCAGGATCTCTTGCTCCAGAGCATGGCGCAGTGGTCGATCGATTTGACTGCCGTCGCCGAGCCGTACTTCGTGCCGCCCAGGGATGACTGGGTGTGCGACGATAACCGCTCGGTGGCGTTGATCCGGAGGTCCGCCGCCGACACGCTTCCCTTCGAGACTGTTACTCGAGGGCGGGGCTATGTCGCGGCAGTCTGGGGTGACATCATGGTCGTGGGGGTATATTTCGCCCCCAGCCTTTCTCTCGCCGATCTCGAGAGTGTCACCCTGGAGTTGGCCACGGTTGTCCGTCGTGGCTGTCCTCGCCCCGTGATCGTCCTGGGGGACTTCAACGCCAAGTCTACGGCTTGGGGTTCCCCGTCTACGGACGCGCGGGGTGAGCTAGTGGAGGAGTGGGCGGTCGAGCTGGGCCTGCTTCTCCTGAATCGGGGTTCGGTGCAGACGTGCGTGCGGCAGCGGGGTGGGTCTATAGTGGACCTCACGTTCGCTAGCCCCGCTCTCGCGCGCAACGTCCTCGACTGGCACGTCGTCGAGGACGTCGAGACGCTATCCGACCATAGGTACATTCGGTTTAGCGTCTCTGCCCGAACCTCGATTCGGCCGATCCAAGCGGCAGGTCGGCACGGAGACGGTCCGCGATGGGCGCTGAAGCGGCTGGACAGGGAGGCTCTCCTGGAGGCCTCGATCGTCAAGGCCTGGCTAGATTCGCCAGACAGGCCTGCCGACATCGACGACGAGGCGGAGTGGTTCCGGGAGAGCATGTCGGACATATGCGACGCTGGCATGCCCCGAGTCCGGCCGTTGCCAGCCAGGCGCCAAGTGTACTGGTGGGCGCAGTCGATTGCGCAGTTGCGCAATGCATGTACGCAGGTGCGACGCCAGTACGCGAGGTGCCGACGACGGAGGAGAGGCCGCCGCCCCTTTACAGCGGCGGCCGAAGAAGCCCAGGATGAGGAAGAGGCGGAACTGTACGCTAGCTACAGGGAGGCGAAGAGCGCACTCCAGTTGGCCATCGTCAGAGCCAAGGCCCAGGCCAACGACGAGCTGGTGGAGACTCTGGACCTAGATCCGTGGGGACGCCCTTACCTGATGGTGAGAGGCAAGTTGCGCCAGTCGGCTCCCCCACTGTCCCGGAGTCTCCAGCCGCAGCTGCTGGAGGAGGTGGTGGGTGCTCTGTTTCCTTCTAGACCGGAGCACGCACCACCGGCTATGGTTCCGCCTCACAGTGACGCGGAAGAGGGTGAAGACGACGTGCCCGCAGTCACCCGGGAAGAGCTCGGAGGGGCGGTGGCTCGCATCAGGAACACCGCCCCTGGACCCGACGGCATTCCAGGCCGTGCGTGGGTCCTCGCCCTGAGAGAACTCGGGCCACGACTCTCAGGGCTGCTGAGCGCATGCTTGGAGCGAGGCCAGTTTCCAAGCCGGTGGAAGACCGGGAAGCTGGTCTTGCTGAAGAAGGAGGGACGACCCGCAGACTCGCCATCTGCGTACCGACCGATCGTGTTGCTGGACGAGGTGTGTAAGATCTTCGAGCGTGTCATCGCCAGTCGCCTCGTTCAGCACATGACCAGGGTGGGGCCGGATTTGGCGGAGAACCAATTCGGCTTCCGCCAGGGGCGTTCGACGGTCGACGCGATCATGCGCGTGAAGGCCCTCGCGGAGGAGGCAGTCGCCCGGGGTGAGGTGGTCTTGGCGGTGTCGCTCGACATCGCCAACGCTTTCAACACCTTGCCCTGGAGTACCATCCGTGAAGCACTCCGGTACCACGGAGTGCCGCGCTACCTCCAACGCGTGGTCGCGGCGTACCTGTCGGACCGAGCGGTCGTGTACCCGGGTCGCGAGAGGTGGGGTCGTCGGGAGACGTCGTGCGGCGTTCCACAGGGTTCCGTTTTGGGTCCACTCCTGTGGAACGTGGGGTACGACTGGGCCCTGCGCGGTGCGTTCATCCACGGCGTCGGCGTCATTTGTTACGCCGACGACACGCTAGTTACAGCGCGTGGAAAGACGTACCGGCAGGCGGCCATACGCGCGACTGCTGGTGTCGCGCATGCCGTGGGAAGGATCCGGCGGCTGGGCTTGGAGGTGGCATTGCACAAGTCGGAGGCCCTGTGTTTTCACAGGCCGAGGACGAAGCCGCCTCCCGGGTCCAGCATCATGGTAGGAGGGGTGTCCATCGCTGTCGAGTCGAAGATGAAATATCTAGGACTCATCCTCGACAGTAGGTGGAACTTCGAGCCGCACTTTACACGGCTCGCCCCCCGGTTGTTGGGCGCCGCTTCAGCGCTCTCGCGCTTGCTGCCCAATCTGGGGGGACCCAACTCCTCATGCAGGAGGCTCTACATGGGGGTCGTACGGTCGATGGCGTTATACGCCGCGCCAGTATGGGCGGATGCCCTGACGGCCCGCAACGTCGCCGCGCTGAGAAGGCCACAGCGCGCGATGGCCGTCAGGATGATAAGGGGATACCGTACGATCTCCTTCGAGGCAGCGAGCCTCCTAGCCGGATCGCCGCCCTGGGACCTCGAGGCTAAGCTCCTCGCGTCGCTCTATTGGTGGCGCGCGGAGGCGGTCGAGCGGGGTGAGCGCCTGGTGCCTCGACAGATCGAGGCACGCAGGGCAGAGCTCCGCCAGGTCTCAGTGGCGGAGTGGGAGACGCGCTTGGCGCGACCCACGGCAGGGCAAGCCGTCGCTATTGCGGCGGTGAGGCCCGTCCTGAAGGAGTGGCTCACTAGGAGCCACGGCGCCCTCAGCTTCCGGCTGACGCAGGTGCTTACTGGACATGGATGCTTCGGTAGGTACCTGTGTCGCATAGGTCGGGAGCCGACGTCCCAGTGCCACCATTGTGGCGATGGTCGCGACGATACGGCGTTGCACACGTTGGCGGAGTGCCCAGCATGGGCTGAGCAGCGCCGTGACCTCGTCGCGGCCGTCGGTGTCGCTGCGGGAAACCTCTCGCTTCCGGCCGTCGTCTCCACGATGGTACGGAGCGAGGCAGGGTGGAGCGCCGTCGCCACCTTCTGCGAGGAAGTGATGCTCGCAAAGGAGGCGGCGGAAAGGGAGAGAGAGGCTGCCTCCTCTCTCCCCTCCCGCAGCAGACGAACTGGGCGTCGCAGGGTGGTCGCCGACTTACGACCACCCTAGGGCGTGGCCTGCGGACGGCAGACTCGGGGCGTCTCGCCGTCCGACCAGCAACAGGCCTCGAGGCGGCGGCGTCGTGTTCCGCACGCGCGCCTCGTAGTGGAGTCCTGCGGCCGGGTGGACAGCCGCAGTGAGTGACGGGGCGCGCCTGACTCTTTACATCATAAAAAAAAAAAAAAGGTTAGGTTAGGTTAGGTTAGGTTAGGTTAGGTTAGGTTAGGTTAGGTTAGGTTGGGGTGGGGGTGGGGTGCATGTCAGTCGCCTCCTCGTGGCGCACCCTGGGCAACGGGGCCGGCTTGAGCTTGCTCGCTGGCCGCGGCTAAGACTGACGCGGAGGAAGGCCGCGGGGTCGCTCCCAGTACTTCTCCGATCGGTGGCGGAGTGGACTGTGTGAGCGGCCTCGCTGGCAATTAGCGGAGGAGTATATATATGTAATATATGTATACATGTAAATATTGTATTATTTGTAAATATTGTATTATTTGTAAGTATTGTAAATATTTATATATAGAGCGGAGGGCTCGTTACGAGCACTGAAGGAGGAGTGGTGGTCCACCATCTGATGCGTGGTGGTCCACCGTGTGGTGTGGAGATACACCGATGGTCGGCGGCGGAGCCTGTCATCTTATCCGCCGCCACCAGGGCGTCAGCATTGTTGGCGCCCAGCCTCCAGTGGCGGACTCGGGGGAGTCCGTCACGTTTACTGGACGGAGGCAACGGAGGAAGGCGCGCCCTTGGGCGCGCATTCAACGATTTGACCGCCTCACGGCGGTCGCCGCGGGGGGGCCGCGGAAGTATGCTTTAGCGTTCCCGTAGCCCCTCCATCACGCGGTACGGTGGAAACCCGAGGAGGTTTTAGTGGGTAGGACAGGGCCTTCTGCCCTGGCACGGGGCCCTTATGGCCCCGGTCGAGTCCCACATACCCGTCCCGGTCCCCCGGCCGGGCGGGAGGCGTAAATGCCTTTCCTCCTCGTAAAACAAAAAAAAAAAAAAAAAAAAAGGGTGGGGTGGGGGGCATGTCAGTCGCCTCCTCGTGGCGCACCCTGGGCAACGGGGCCGGCTTGAGCTTGCTCGCCGGCCGCGGCTAAGACTGACGCGGAGGAAGGCCGCGGGGTCGCTCCTAGTACTTCTCCGAGGACAGCGGAGTGGACTATGTGAGCGGCCTCGCTGGCAATTAGCGGAGGAGTATATATATGTAATATATGTATACATGTAAATATTGTATTATTTGTAAATATTGTATTATTTGTAAGTATTGTAAATATTTATATATAGAGCGGAGGGCTCGTTACGAGCACTGAAGGAGGAGTGGTGGTCCACCATCTGATGCGTGGTGGTCCACCGTTTTTAGGTGTGGAGATACACCGGTGGTCGGCGGCGGAGCCTGTCATCTTATCCGCCGCCACCAGGGCGTCAGCATTGTTGGCGCCCAGCCTCCAGTGGCGGACTCGGGGGAGTCCGTCACGTTTACTGGACGGAGGCAACGGAGGAAGGCGCGCCCTTGGGCGCGCATTCAAAGATTTGACCGCCTCACGGCGGTCGCCGCGGGGGGGCCGCGGAAGTATGCTTTAGCGTTCCCGTAGCCCCTCCATCACGCGGTACGGTGGAAACCCGAGGAGGTTTTAGTGGGTAGGACAGGGCCTTCTGCCCTGGCACGGGGCCCTTATGGCCCCGGTCGAGTCCCACATACCCGTCCCGGTCCCCCGGCCGGGCGGGAGGCGTAAATGCCTTTCCTCCTCGTAAAACAAAAAAAAAAAAAAAAAAAAGGTTAGGTTGGGGTGGGGTGCATGTCAGTTGCCTCCTCGTGGCGCACCCTGGGCAACGGGGCCGGCTTGAGCTTGCTCGCCGGCCGCGGCTAAGACTGACACGGAGGAAGGCCGCGGGGTCGCTCCTAGTACCTCTCCGATTACGGCGGAGTGGACTATGTGAGCGGCCTCGTTGGCAAATAGCGGAGGAGTGTACATATGTATAGTATGTATGTATGTAAATTATGTAAATATTTTGTACAAATTGTGTATATATGTATATATAGAGCGGAGGGCTCGTTACGAGCAATGGAGGAGGAGTGGTGGTCCACCATCTGATGCGTGGTGGTCCACCGTTTATAGGTGTGGAGATACACCGGTGGTCGGCGGCGGAGCCTGTCATCTTATCCGCCGCCACCAGGGCGTCACCATTGTTGGCGCCCAGCCTCCAGTGGCGGACTCGGGGGAGTCCGTCACGCTTACTGGACGGAGGCAACGGAGGAAGGCGCGCCCTTGGGCGCGCATTCAAAGATTTGACCGCCTCACGGCGGTCGCCGCGGGGGGGCCGCGGAAGTATGCTTTAGCGTTCCCGTAGCCCCTCCATCACGCGGTACGGTGGAAACCCGAGGAGGTTTTAGTGGGTAGGACAGGGCCTTCTGCCCTGGCACGGGGCCCTTATGGCCCCGGTCGAGTCCCACATACCCGTCCCGGTCCCCCGGCCGGGCGGGAGGCGTAAATGCCTTTCCTCCTCGTAAAACAAAAAAAAAAAAAAAAAAAAAAAAAAAAAAAAAAAAAAAAAAAAAAAAAAAGGTTAGGTTGGGGTGCATGTCAGTCGCCTCCTCGTGGCGCACCCTGGGCAACGGTGTCGACGATCTTTTGTCGTCGGCAACGGCTAAGACTGACGGGGAGGGTATGCCACGGACCGCTCCTGGTACTTCTCTGATTAGCAGAGTGGACTGTGTGAGCGGCTTCGTGGCAAAGGGGAGTTTTGTGTAACGTCTGGTGCTGTTTTGTCTTGTCATTCGTTACATGTTGTATATAGTGTGAAATTGTAAAATTTGTTTGTGGCGTCTATAACATGTTCTGTGTTTTGTCTCCGAGGTTTATTGACCTCGGAGACCGAAGGAGTAACGCGTAATCCCGCTAAGTGAAGTGTCGTGGAACACGTCTCGCGGCTTCGAGCGGGACCGCGGGTCTTGCCTTAACCGGCCGGACCGTGAGGAAGACAACCTCTATAAAAATCACCCCGAATCCCAAGTGGCGACGCGGCACGAGGGGATGCATGGCTGATGGGAAGTTCAGTCGCGACCGCGATCCTCGTCAGGGTACCGGCCGACACCCTTGACGAGTTACGCAAGGCTTACCCAGGTACAGGGGGCACCACCTGGGCGGACCGTCACTTCCCCCATGCTCGTGGGATAAGTTATGGAAGTGAACAAAAATAAAAACCCTAAAAGGACTCCGAGCTCCTTAAGCTCGGAACACGACGACATGGTGGTGGAGGTGTGCGCCCCGGTGGCGTGCGCTGGAACCGGAAACCAAAACACGAAGGAGGGACCTACTGGCCGACCTGAACGACTCTCCGAGTCGGACTCGTCGGTCTGCAGTATGCGGACGGTGGAGTCGGTTGACATACCGCAAAAGGATGGGACACGGCAGAGAGGTGAAAAGCGGACCCACGTCGAGGATAGCTGCTCTGGCTCCGAGAGTGACGCGAGCGTGCAGCTGAGCGAAGGCTCAGAATCCTCGACAAGCAGGTGGCTTAAGCCTGCCAACAAGAGAGGGCGCGGCCGGCCGCCCACTCATGGGAAATACGTCGGCCTTGGAAAATCGCAGGCGGAGCTCCGCGAAGCGAAGTCCAAGGCAAGAGAGGCTAGGTTTGAGACTGAAGACGCGCTAGCCGCTTACAACGAAGCGGCCAAGTCGGCAATGGAGGAGCGAGAGGCTCGACGAAGGAATCGGCAAGCCGACAAGCGACCCGAAGATGCACCGGAAACGTCCGCCGCTTTGGACGCTACCGTCCAGCAGGCGTTAGACGTGGTGCTGCAGGTTGCCAACAAGTCGGGCAACCTGAAGGGTACATTTGTCAGGGCCCTGAAGACTGCTGCTGACACCATCAAAGGTGCGGTGGCGGAACTTAGAGCCCTGACCATGTCGGAGGAAGTGGCCCGGCTGGAAGCTGCCAATGCTAAGCTTTCCGGCCAGTTGGCAGAACTTAGACGGGAAGTGGCCGAAATGCGTAAGAAGCCGCCACAACCAAGCGAAGACAATCTAAGACGCATCATGGAGGAAGCGTTGAGGAGTAGCCGGGAGCAGTTCAGCAATATGCTGAACGCCCGGATGGAGGGCATTGAGCGGCGCCTCCTTCCGGAGCCTCGGCTGCGACCTCCGCTGGCGGCAGACCGCAGAGCAGAGCAGAGCCGAGCAGCGCAGACTACGGTTCCTGCTGTTAAGGCACCGTCGGCACCACCCGTGCCGTCCGCCGCCAAGGCCACGGAAAAGGGTAACGCGAAGACGGCCTCGACTTCTTCGACGAAGAAGAAGTCGAAACGCCCCAGCATGGCTGCCCAGGAGGCGGCAGCGGCTGCGGCGAAGAAGACTGCCCCCGCGCCGACTCCGAAGCCGGGCAGCTCTTCTGTGTCTTGGGCGACTGTTGTTCGGCAGCCGCCGAACCCGAAACCGCCCAAGAAGGCGACGGCTACAAAACCGGCGAAGACAGGGACGCCGAAGACCGTCCCAACGGCGAAGGATAAGAAGAGGGAACGTAAAAGGCTTCGCTCTCCTCGCACCGCGGTGATCACGATCACCTTGAGACCCGGTGCAGAGGAGAAGGGCCTGAAGTATGAGACCGTCCTGGCTCAGGCCAAGAGCAAGATCAGGCTCAGCGAGGTTGGCCTGACGACGGTCCGCTTCAGAACGGCGGCAACGGGAGCGCGGATGCTCGAGATTCCGCCGGGCACCGCTGACGCCGAGAAGTCGGCGGATGCCCTTGCGGAAAAGCTCCGCAGCGTCCTCAACCCGGACGAGGTCCAGATCCATCGACCGACGAAATGCGTCGAGGTCAGAGTCATGGATCTGGACGACTCGGTGTCGTCGGAGGAGGTGGTGGCAGCTGTGGCCAGCGAGGGAGGATGCTCCGAAGGGGCGATCAGGCCGGGCGTGGTAGTCCGGTCTGCCAATGGCTGCAGATCGCTCTGGCTCAGCTGCCCTGTCATAGCGGCCAGGAAACTGATGGCGACCGGTCGGGTCAAGGTGGGGTGGATCTCGGCGCGAGTGCTTTTGCTCGAGCCGAGGCCACTCCGCTGTTTTAAGTGCCTGGAGGAAGGCCATATGGGGGCCGTTTGTGACAGGGGTTTGGACCGCAGCCGTTTGTGCTTCCGCTGCGGCCAGCCCGACCACAAGGCCCGCGAATGCACCGCCGCTGAAGCGAACTGCATCCTGTGCTCAGCGGCCGGTAAAACTGCGACGCACGTCTTGGGCAGTAAGGCGTGCCAGGGCGGCAAAGGTCGCCCTGTGAAAAGAACGGGAGGTGCGGTGACGAAAGGGCCCGTCACCGTGTCCCAAAGGACTGAGGTGCCCATGGAGACCGCACAGTAATGGCCCTGCGTTGTCTCCAGGCCAATCTAAACCACTCCGCCAGAGCCCAGGACCTACTAGTCCAGAGCATGGCGGAGTGGCAAATCGGAGTGGCAATCGTGGCGGAGCCCTACGTCGTTCATTTACGGGACGACTGGGTCTCCGACCACGAGGGAGTGATCTCCATCGTCGCTCCCGCTATTCCCGGCGCCCCTGCGATCGATAGGGTTGCCAAGGGCAGAGGGTGCGTGGCCGCCGTTGTCAACGGAACGGCGTTCGTGGCAGTCTACGCCTCTCCTAACCGGAGTCTCGCCGAATTCGAGCAACTTCTCGTTGAGGTCGGGGCTCTGGTCGGGCAGTACTCACCGAGTCCGGTGATCGTCGCGGGGGACTTCAATGCCAAATCCACGGCTTGGGGCTCCCCTGCGACCGATGCCAGAGGAGAGGTGTTAGAGGAGTGGGCCGTGTCATCGGGACTCACGGCGATCAACAGGGGATCGGAGAGCACGTGCGTGCGGCAGCAGGGCGAGTCGATCGTGGACTTAACGTTCGCGTCCATCGCCCTAGCCCGCCGTGTTCGAGATTGGAGGGTGGAGACGGGGGTGGAGACTCTATCGGATCACCGATATATCCGATTTGATGTCTCCGCGGTTCCCGTCGTCCGGCCCGCTGTTGAGCGGTCAGAAGGTCCGCGGTGGAGTCTTGGTCGTCTCGATCGCCAGTTGGCAAAAGAGGCGGCCATCGTGGAGGCCTGGTGCGCCGGTTCCGACCCGGTCGTCCAGGTCGACCGAGAGGCCGACCGACTCGGTGCCGCCCTGTTTCGCATCTGCGATGCGGCGATGCCGAGGGTGAAGCCTCAGACTCCACGTCGCCGAGTCTACTGGTGGCGCCCGGAGCTACGGACGTTGCGGAGGGCGTGTGTTGCGGCCCGCCGCCAATACGCCAGGTCCAGACGGAGGCGGATACGCGATCACGACCTGGAGGAGGCTCTTTACACCTCCTACAGGGAGGCTTGCGTGTCGCTCCGAAAGGCCATCGCGCAGGCGAAGGAAGCGGCATGGGTGGAGTGGCTGGCGTCACTCGACGCGGATCCGTGGGGGAGACCGTACAGGGTCGTGAGGCAGAAGCTCCGACCCTGGACACCCCCGCTCACCACCACCATCCAGCCGCGGCTTCTGGGACGAATCGCGGAGGAACTTTTTCCGGAGCGCGGAGCGTTCGTCCCACCGGCGATGGAGCCCGAGATTGTGAGGGAGGTGCCGGACCAGGCGTCCCCGGTTACCGAGGCGGAGTTGTGCGCGGCTGTCCTGAAGCTTCGCTCGAAGAGGACAGCCCCCGGGCCTGACGGGATACCGGGACGCGTCGTGGCGATCGCGTCGGAGGAGTTGGGCGATGGCATGTGCCAACTGTTCTCGGCCTGCCTGGCTCAGGGTAGGTTCCCGAATCGGTGGAAAACGGGTAAGCTCGTTCTCATCCGCAAGGAGGGACGAGCCCCCGATCAGCCGTCGGCCTACCGGCCCATCGTGCTGCTCGACGAAGCGGGTAAGCTCTTTGAGCGTATAATCGCAGCCCGTCTAGTCGGTAGCATGGAGCCAGGCTTGAGCGAGTGGCAGTTCGGCTTTCGCCGGGGCCGCTCGACGCTGGACGCAGTCGCCAGACTGAGGGAGGTCGCAGAGGAGGAGGTCTCTCGGGGTGGGGTGTTGCTGGCAGTGTCGTTGGATATTTCCAACGCCTTCAACACTCTGCCCTGGGAAGTGGTACTGGAAGCTCTCAGATACCACAACGTTCCGGACTATCTGCGACGAACCATCGCCGACTATTTCTCGGGTAGGGCGGTGGTGTTCCCGACGATGGAGGGAGATAGCAGGAGGGACGTGACTTGCGGTGTTCCACAGGGCTCGGTTTTGGGGCCGCTACTGTGGAACATCGGCTACGATTGGGTGCTGCGCGGGGCCACGTTGCGGGGGGTCAGCGTGACCTGCTACGCTGACGACACCCTCGTGTCGGCCCGCGGCAGTACCCATCGGGAGGCGGCGTACCTTGCCACGGCGGGAGTGGCACATGCGGTCCACCGCATACGTGCTCTGGGCCTTGAGGTGGCCTTGCACAAATCCGAGGCCCTAGTCTTCCATGGACCTCGGAACGTGCCACCTCAGGGCATGTCAATAACTGTCGGCGGAACTTCCATCACCATCGGGTCGACGATGAAGTACCTGGGACTCGTCCTCGATGGCAGGTGGAAGTTTGAGGAGCACTTCCGGCGCTTGGCCCCAAGACTGGTGGCTGCAGCCGGAGCGTTGGGGCGGATTTTGCCCAACGTCGGTGGACCGGGCGGTTCCTGCAGACGGCTGTACTCCGGCGTGGTGCGTTCGATGGCACTATACGGTGCGCCAATATGGGCGGACGCTCTGAGCAATCGCGTCAACGTCGCCTCGCTGCGACGTCCGCAGCGGGCGATGGCGCTCAGGGCGGCTCGGGCGTACCGGACGGTGTCATACACCGCGGCCGGCTTGCTGTCCGGAAGCCCGCCATGGGACCTCGAGGCCGAGACTAACTCGAGCGTCTACTGGCGGGTCAAGGCGGCAAGAGCGAGCGGGAGCGGACCGCTACCGCGCGAGGTACAGCAGTGGAGGGAGGAAGCAAGGCGCCGCCTCATGGAGAAGTGGGAGGATCGGCTGCGAGTTCCGGATGCGAGTGGGGAACTCGTGGCGGCGATCCGGCCCGTGTTGAGGGAGTGGGTCGAGCGTAAGCACGGCCCACTGACGTACCACCTGACGCAGCTCATAACCGGTCACGGCTGCTTCGCCAAATACCTGTGCGAAGTGGTCGGGAGAGAGCCGTCGGTGGTCTGTCATCATTGCGACGACGGAGCCGTGGACACGGCCGAGCATACGCGCGCAGAGTGCCCAGCCTGGGCGGAGCCTCGCGCAGCCCTGTCCACGGTAATTGGATTGGACCTATCGCTTCCGGCCCTCATTAGAAAGATGGTCGCGAGTGAAGAGGCCTGGGCGGCATTACGGGTCTTCAGCGAAGCCGTAATGTCCGCGAAGGAGGAGGCGGAGCGACAGCGGGAGGACGATCCCAACTCCCTCCCGCTGCGCCGACGGAGACCCGGTCGGCGGCGCCGCGACCATCTTGGCCGGTTGCTGTGACCTGACTTGACGCAGCGGCGGCGGACCTTTACATCCGCCGCCGCATTACCCGGATGTGACACAGCGCTATCGGCAGCGGACCTTTACATCCGCTGTCGCATAGCCCTGAACTGAATTGACGTAGCACAGTCGGCAGCGGACCTTTACATCCGCTGCCCTCTTCAATTGAATTGACGACGCATAGTCGGCAGCGGACCTTTACATCCGCTGCCGCCGCCCAGCCTCCAGTGGCGGACTCGGGGGGAGTCCGTCACGGTTCAGACGGAGGCGGAGTGTCGGAAGGTGCGCCGTAACACCCTGGCGTGCCTTTCGCGAAGTGTCGCCCTCATTTGCGACAGCCGCTGGTAGGGTCGCGGTGGTGAGCCAAACGCGTTCCCGTGGCCCTGCCGCCTTGCGGAGAGGCGGAAATCCTAGGAGGTTTTAGTGGGTAGGACGGGGCCTTCTGCCCCGGGAGTCCCACATATCCGTCCCGGTCCCCCTTCGGCCGGGCGGAATGCGTAAATGCATTTCCTCCTAGTAAAACAAAAAAAAAAAAAAAAAAAAAAAAAAAAAAAAAAAAAAAAAAAAAGGTTAGGTTAGGTTAGGTTAGGTTAGGTTGGGGTGCATGTCAGTCGCCTCCTCGTGGCGCACCCTGGGCAACGGGGCCGGCTTGAGCTTGCTCGCCGGCCGCGGCTAAGACTGACACGGAGGAAGGCCGCGGGGTCGCTCCTAGTACTTCTCCGATTACGGCGGAGTGGACTATGTGAGCGGCCTTGCTGGCAATTAGCGGAGGAGTATATATATGTAATATATGTACACATGTAAATATTGTATTATTTGTAAATATTGTATTATTTGTAAGTATTGTAAATATTTATATATAGAGCGGAGGGCTCGTTACGAGCACTGAAGGAGGAGTGGTGGTCCACCATCTGATGCGTGGTGGTCCGCTGTTTGTGGGTGTGGAGATACACCGGTCGGTCGGCGGCGGAGCCTGTCATCTTATCCGCCGCCACCAGGGCGTCAGCATTGTTGGCGCCCAGCCTCCAGTGGCGGACTCGGGGGAGTCCGTCACGTTTACTGGACGGAGGCAACGGAGGAAGGCGCGCCCTTGGGCGCGCATTCAAAGATTTGACCGCCTCACGGCGGTCGCCGCGGGGGGGCCGCGGAAGTATGCTTTAGCGTTCCCGTAGCCCCTCCATCACGCGGTACGGTGGAAACCCGAGGAGGTTTTAGTGGGTAGGACAGGGCCTTCTGCCCTGGCACGGGGCCCTTATGGCCCCGGTCGAGTCCCACATACCCGTCCCGGTCCCCCGGCCGGGCGGGAGGCGTAAATGCCTTTCCTCCTCGTAAAACAAAAAAAAAAAAAAAAAAAAAAAAAAAAAAAAGGTTAGGTTAGGTTAGGTTAGGTTAGGTTAGGTTAGGTTAGGTTAGGTTAGGTTAGGTTAGGTTAGGTTAGGTTGGGGTGCATGTCAGTCGCCTCCTCGTGGCGCACCCTGGGCAACGGGGCCGGCTTGAGCTTGCTCGCCGGCCACGGCTAAGACTGACGCGGAGGGCATGCCACGGGTCGCTCCCGGTCTTTCTCTGTTTTCAGAGTGGACTGTGTGCGCGGCCCCGTGGCAGAGAAGGAGTGTAAATATATTCTGTAAATATATATTAATTAGTTTTATAATTATAATTATTAGGTAGGCTATAAATATTTTATTTTATTTTATTTTATTTGTATTTTAAAGTAGGTTTGTAAATTTTGTAAATTTAATTTTTTGTTTTGAGGAAGACAACCTCGATAAAAAATTACCCCCAATCCCAAGTGGCTACGCAGCGCGATGGGATGCATGGCCGGAGGGTAGTTCGGTCCCGACTGCATTTCCTTTTCCTTCTTGCTTCTTCCTTTACTCTTTTTTTCTTTTTATTCTTTTATTCTTCTTCGCCGGCAGCCCCGGCAAAACTTAAAAATGAATAGTGCATCTAACGAAAATAATTCTCCAGGGGGGTTTCAGTCCCTCTCCGATCCGCCTCACGGATCGGACAGTCCCGTCGAATCTGGAGGGGACAGGGATGCCAGATCGATTTTTTCCAACAACTATAATGCGACGAAAACGGAACATGATTTGCCTATGATTAGGATGCCAGTAGTACGGCTGGAGCGACTGGGTGAGCTGTCGGACACCGACAGCGTATCCAGCAGGATGAGCGTGGCGAGCGCGGTGAGCGCCAACTCAAAGCGCTCACGGAAACGCGCGAGGGAGGGTCCAGACTCAGGATCGGACTCTCCTGCCAGCGACACAGAGAGGGTGCGAAAAGGAAGACCGACCACTACCGGCAAATATGCCGGTATCGGTCTTTCCAGGCGTGAGGCTGCGGCTGCGACGAAGGCTGCAGCTGTCGCCAAAAAACTGGAGGACGACGAGCGGCAGATCGCGGCTCTGACTAAAAGGGTGGTGGAAGGGAGAGCCACTCCTCGGTCAGAGTCGTCAGATTCTGCGGCCTTAGGGGTCGAGGCAGAAGAGTTACCTGCCTCCGACCTCAACCAAAAAATGACCAACGCGGTTGCAGCCATCAGACGGGTGGGCAAGGTCTCCAAGGGCCTTAGCGGCTGCAGCCAGAAGGCAATAAAAGAGGCTACGGCCTCGATTCTGGAGTGCGCCCAGGTGCTGCTCAC
Organism: Vanessa cardui; assembly: GCF_905220365.1. Lineage (NCBI taxonomy): Eukaryota > Metazoa > Arthropoda > Insecta > Lepidoptera > Nymphalidae > Vanessa > Vanessa cardui. Next base: position 9,825,189 of record NC_061148.1, read on the forward strand.
CCGCACTGACACGGAGGAGACGGCGCTGCTGCGGGCCCAGAACACCAGGCTCGCAGCACAGGTGGAGGCGCTCAGAAAAGAGCACCTCGAGCTCAAGGCCGAGATGGCCAATTTCCGCCGGGAACACCTCAGGCGGGAGGTGGGCCTTCTGAGCGCCACACCTGACGCCACGCTGCAACCGCAGCAAAAACAGCAGCAGTCGCCGCAGGAGACGGAGCTGGCTCGCCTGATCCGTCAGGAGATGGCGAGCTTTAACGCTCGTTTCTCGGTGCTCGAGGGGAGGATTTTACGTCCCCCCCTAGCTGCAGACCAGCGCAGCGCACCGGCGCCGACATATGCAGCCAAAGCCGCAGCGCCCCGTGCCACCCAACCGGCACAAGCGGCTGCTGCCAAAAAAGGGAAGTCGAAGGCGGCCAAAAAGGCAAGTGCGGCCCAAGCCGCAGCGCCCCGTGTCACCCAACCCGATGGACGAGACAGACCGGCGTCGCGCAACCCCCCGTCAACACCCGACGCGGAGTGGAAGGTTGCGGGCGACGCCAAGAAGAAGAAGAAGGAGGCGCGCCAGCGGGCTAAAAAAGAGGCCCAGAAAAAGAAGGAGGAGGGAGTCGCGGCGGCCAAGCGCCGGCCTGCGAGGCTCAGGACTCCCCGCTCCACTGCAGTGGCTCTCACCCTGCAGCCAGGGGCGGAAGAGCGGGGCCTCTCTTATGCCGACATCTTGGCGAAGGCAAAGGCCGAGATATCACTGAGTGATCTCGGCATAACGGGCCTCCGGTGTAAAACAACTGCGACCGGAGGCCGACTGCTGGAGGTCTCGGGGGCCACGAGTGGTCCCAAAGCTGACGCCCTAGCGGAAAAGCTCAGGGCGTCACTGGGGTCGGACGACGTCCGAGTGTCCAGGCCCACCAAATGCGCGGTTTTGCGCATTTCGGGCCTGGATGACTCTGCGACGATAGAGGAGGTCGTCGCCGCCGTCTCCAAGACCGGAGGATGCCCGCCTGATCAGGTCAAGGCGGGCACGATACGTCGGGGGGTCTCAGGTCTAGGGACCACCCATGTGAGCTGCCCCTTAGCGGCGGCCAAGAAGCTAAGGGACAGCAGACTCCTAGTGGGGTGGGTCTCGGCGCAGGTCACGCTCCTACCGCCGAGGCCTTTCCGGTGCTACCGGTGTCTGGAGGGTGGACACGCGGGGGCACGGTGCACCGCTGAGGTGGATCGCAGCCAGTTATGCTACCGCTGCGGTCAGCCCGGCCACAAGGCTGGCACCTGCTCTGCCAAAACGCCGCACTGCGTTATCTGTGCGGCGTCTGGTAAGCCAGCCGAGCACCGGATCGGGTCGAAGGCCTGTGTGAGACCCACTGCCACAACGGCGAGGACAAAACCGGCTCATCCGCCGAAGACCGCCAAGAAGAAGGCAACCAGCTCCTCGCAGCCGGTTCGACCACCGGCTGCGGCACAAGAACAGCCGAGGACTGGGGAGGAGGCGACGGCCATGGACACGCAGTAATGGCTCTACGTCGTCTCCTCCAAGCCAATATCAACCACTGCGCCAGGGCTCAGGATCTCTTGCTCCAGAGCATGGCGCAGTGGTCGATCGATTTGACCGCCGTCGCCGAGCCGTACTTCGTGCCGCCCAGGGATGACTGGGTGTGCGACGATAACCGCTCGGTGGCGTTGATCAGGAGGTCCGCCGCTGACACGCTTCCCTTCGAGGCCATAACTCGAGGGCGGGGCTATGTCGCGGCAGTCTGGGGTGACATCATGGTCGTGGGGGTATATTTCGCCCCCAGCCTTTCTCTCGCCGATCTGGAGAGTGTCACCCTGGAGTTGGCCACGGTTGTCCGTCGTGGCTGTCCTCGCCCCGTGATCGTCCTGGGGGACTTCAACGCCAAGTCTACGGCTTGGGGTTCCCCGTCTACGGACGCGCGGGGTGAGCTAGTGGAGGAGTGGGCGGTCGAGCTGGGCCTGCTTCTCCTGAATCGGGGTTCGGTGCAGACGTGCGTGCGGCAGCGGGGTGGGTCTATAGTGGACCTCACGTTCGCTAGCCCCGCTCTCGCGCGCAACGTCCTCGACTGGCACGTAGTCGAGGACGTCGAGACGCTATCCGACCATCGGTACATTCGGTTTAGCGTCTCTGCCCGAACTTCGATTCGGCCGATCCAAGCGGCAGGTCGGCACGGAGACGGTCCGCGATGGGCGCTGAAGCGGCTGGACAGGGAGGCTCTCCTGGAGGCCTCGATCGTCAAGGCCTGGCTAGATTCGCCAGACAGGCCTACCGACATCGACGACGAGGCGGAGTGGTTCCGGGAGAGCATGTCGGACATATGCGACGCTGGCATGCCCCGAGTCCGGCCGTTGTCAGCTAGGCGCCAAGTGTACTGGTGGGCGCAGTCGATTGCGCAGTTGCGCAACGAATGCACACAGATGCGACGCCAGTACGCGAGGTGCCGACGACGGAGGAGAGGCCGCCGCCCCTTTACAGCGGCGGCCGAAGAAGCACAGGAGAATGAAGAGGCGGAACTGTACGCTAGCTACAGGGAGGCGAAGAGCGCACTCCAGTTGGCCATCGTCAGAGCCAAGGCCCAGGCCAACGACGAGCTGGTGGAGACTCTGGACCTAGATCCGTGGGGACGCCCTTACCTGATGGTGAGGGGCAAGTTGCGCCAGTCGGCTCCCCCGCTGTCCCGGAGTCTCCAGCCGCAGCTGCTGGAGGAGGTGGTGGGTGCTCTGTTTCCATCTAGACCGGAGCACACACCACCGGCTATGGTTCCGCCTCACAGTGACGCGGAAGAGGGTGAAGACGACGTGCCCGCCGTCACCCGGGAAGAGCTCAGAGGGGCGGTGGCTCGCATCAGGAACACCGCCCCTGGACCCGACGGCATTCCAGGCCGTGCGTGGGTCCTCGCCCTGAGAGAACTCGGGCCACGTCTCTCAGGGCTGCTGAGCGCATGCTTGGAGCGAGGCCAGTTTCCAAGCCGGTGGAAGACCGGGAAGCTGGTCTTGCTCAAGAAGGAGGGACGACCCGCAGACTCGCCATCTGCGTACCGACCGATCGTGTTGCTGGACGAGGTGTGTAAGATCTTCGAGCGTGTCATCGCCAGTCGCCTCGTTCAGCACATGACCAGGGTGGGGCCGGATTTGGCGGAGAACCAATTCGGCTTCCGCCAGGGGCGTTCGACGGTCGACGCGATCATGCGCGTGAAGGCCCTCGCGGAGGAGGCAGTCGCCCGGGGTGAGGTGGTCTTGGCGGTGTCGCTCGACATCGCCAACGCTTTCAACACCTTGCCCTGGAGTACCATCCGTGAAGCACTCCGATACCACGGAGTGCCGCGCTACCTCCAACGCGTGGTCGCGGCCTACTTGTCGAACCGAGCGGTCGTGTACCCGGGTCGCGAGAGGTGGGGTCGTCGCGAGACGTCGTGCGGCGTTCCACAGGGTTCCGTTTTGGGTCCACTCCTGTGGAACGTGGGGTACGACTGGGCCCTGCGCGGTGCGTTCATCCACGGCGTCGGCGTCATTTGTTACGCCGACGACACGCTGGTTACAGCACGTGGAAAGACGTACCGGCAGGCGGCCATACGCGCGACGGCTGGTGTCGCGCATGCCGTGGGAAGGATCCGGCGGCTGGGCTTGGAGGTGGCATTGCACAAGTCGGAGGCCCTGTGTTTTCACGGGCCGAGGATGAAGCCGCCTCCCGGGTCCAGCATCATCGTAGGAGGGGTATCCATCGCTGTCGAGTCGACGATGAAATACCTAGGACTCGTCCTCGACAGTAGGTGGAACTTCGAGCCGCACTTTACACGGCTCGCCCCCCGGTTGTTGGGCGCCGCTTCAGCGCTCTCGCGCTTGCTGCCCAATCTGGGGGGACCCAACTTCTCATGCAGGAGGCTCTACATGGGGGTCGTACGGTCGATGGCGTTATACGCCGCGCCAGTGTGGGCGGATGCCCTGACGGCCCGCAACATCGCCGCGCTGAGAAGGCCGCAGCGCGCGATGGCCGTCAGGATGATAAGGGGATACCGTACGATCTCCTTCGAGGCAGCGAGCCTCCTAGCCGGATCGCCGCCCTGGGACCTCGAGGCTAAGCTCCTCGCGTCGCTCTATTGGTGGCGCGTGGAGGCGGTCGAACGGGGTGAGCGCCTGGTGCCTCGACAGATCGAGGCACGCAGGGCAAAGCTCCGCCAGGTCTCAGTGGCGGAGTGGGAGACGCGCTTGGCGCGACCCACGGCAGGGCAAGCCGTCGCTATTGCGGCGGTGAGGCCCGTCCTGAAGGAGTGGCTCACTAGGAGCCACGGCGCCCTCAGCTTCCGGCTGACGCAGGTGCTTACTGGACACGGATGCTTCGGTAGGTACCTGTGTCGCATAGGTCGGGAGCCGACGTCCCAGTGCCACCATTGTGGCGATGGTCGCGACGATACGGCGTTGCACACGTTGGCGGAGTGCCCAGCATGGGCTGAGCAGCGCCGTGACCTCGTCGCGGCCGTCGGTGTCGCTGCGGGAAACCTCTCGCTTCCGGCCGTCGTCTCCACGATGGTACGGAGCGAGGCAGGGTGGAGCGCCGTCGCCACCTTCTGCGAGGAAGTGATGCTCGCAAAGGAGGCGGCGGAAAGGGAGAGAGAGGCTGCCTCCTCTCTCCCCTCCCGCAGCAGACGAACTGGGCGTCGCAGGGTGGTCGCCGACTTACGACCACCCTAGGGCGTGGCCTGCGGACGGCAGACTCGGGGCGTCTCGCCGTCCGACCAGCAACAGGCCTCGAGGCGGCGGCGTCGTGTTCCGCACGCGCGCCTCGTAGTGGAGTCCTGCGGCCGGGTGGACAGCCGCAGTGAGTGACGGGGCGCGCCTGACTCTTTACATCAGGCGCGCCAACGCCCGTCGGAGGGGTGCGACGAATGCTTCGGCGATACCCGCCCCTCCGACTCATGGGCACGTGGAGGACACGGGTTGGGTTTTAGTCAGTAGGAGTCTGACAGTACCCTTCGCTCTTCCCCCAGAGCGGAGGGTCTCCATGATGGATTTCCCAACCATAAAAAAAAAAAAAAAAAAAAAAAAAAAAAAAAGGTTAGGTTAGGTTAGGTTAGGTTAGGTTAGGTTAGGTTAGGTTAGGTTAGGTTAGGTTAGGTTAGGTTAGGTTAGGTTAGGTTGGCGGCGGAAAGGGAGAGAGAGGCTGCCTCCTCTCTCCCCTCCCGCAGCAGACGAACTGGGCGTCGCAGGGTGGTCGCCGACTTACGACCACCCTAGGGCGTGGCCTGCGGACGGCAGACTCGGGGCGTCTCGCCGTCCGACCAGCAACAGGCCTCGAGGCGGCGGCGTCGTGTTCCGCACGCGCGCCTCGTAGTGGAGTCCTGCGGCCGGGTGGACAGCCGCAGTGATTGACGGGGCACGCCTGACTCTTTACATCAGGCGTGCCAACGCCCGTCGGAGGGGTGCGACGAATGCTTCGGCGATACCCGCCCCTCCGACTCATGGGCACGTGGAGGACACGGGTTGGGTTTTAGTCAGTAAGAGTCTGACAGTACCCTTCGCTCTTCCCCCAGAGCGGAGGGTCTCCATGATGGATTTCCCAACCAAAAAAAAAAAAAAAAAAAAAAAAAAAAAAAAAAAAAAAAAAAAAGGTTAGGTTAGGTTGGGGTGCATGTCAGTCGCCTCCTCGTGGCGCACCCTGGGCAACGGGGCCGGCTTGAGCTTGCTCGCCGGCCGCGGCTAAGACTGACGCGGAGGAAGGCCGCGGGGTCGCTCCTAGTACTTCTCCGATCGGTGGCGGAGTGGACTGTGTGAGCGGCCTCGCTGGCAATTAGCGGAGGAGTATATATATGTAATATATGTATACATGTAAATATTGTATTATTTGTAAATATTGTATTATTTGTAAGTATTGTAAATATTTATATATAGGGCGGAGGGCTCGTTACGAGCACTGAAGGAGGAGCGGTGGTCCACCATCTGATGCGTGGTGGTCTACCGTGTGGTGTGGAGATACACCGATGGTCGGCGGCGGAGCCTGTCATCTTATCCGCCGCCACCAGGGCGTCAGCATTGTTGGCGCCCAGCCTCCAGTGGCGGACTCGGGGGAGTCCGTCACGTTTACGGGACGGAGGCAACGGAGGAAGGCGCGCCCTTGGGCGCGCATTCAACGATTTGACCGCCTCACGGCGGTCGCCGCGGGGGGGCCGCGGAAGTATGCTCTAGCGTTCCCGTAGCCCCTCCATCACGCGGTACGGTGGAAACCCGAGGAGGTTTTAGTGGGTAGGACAGGGCCTTCTGCCCTGGCACGGGGCCCTTATGGCCCCGGTCGAGTCCCACATACCCGTCCCGGTCCCCCGGCCGGGCGGGAGGCGTAAATGCCTTTCCTCCTCGTAAAACAAAAAAAAAAAAAAAAAAAAAAAAAAAAAAAAAAAAAAAAAAAAAAAAAAAAAAAAAAAAAAAAAGGTTAGGTTAGGTTAGGTTAGGTTAGGTTAGGTTAGGTTAGGTTAGGTTAGGTTAGGTTAGGTTAGGTTAGGTTAGGTTGGGGTCTCCGATACCACGGAGTGCCGCGCTACCTCCAACGCTTGGTCGCGGCGTACCTGTCGGACCGAGCGGTCGTGTACCCGGGTCGCGAGAGGTGGGGTCGTCGAGAGACGTCGTGCGGCGTTCCACAGGGTTCCGTTTTGGGTCCACTCCTGTGGAACGTGGGGTACGACTGGGCCCTGCGCGGTGCGTTCATCCACGGCGTCGGCGTCATTTGTTACGCCGACGACACGCTGGTTACAGCACGTGGAAAGACGTACCGGCAGGCGGCCATACGCGCGACGGCTGGTGTCGCGCATGCCGTGGGAAGGATCCGGCGGCTGGGCTTGGAGGTGGCATTGCACAAGTCGGAGGCCCTGTGTTTTCACGGGCCGAGGATGAAGCCGCCTCCCGGGTCCAGCATCATAGTAGGAGGGGTGTCCATCGCTGTCGAGTCGACGATGAAATACCTAGGACTCGTCCTCGACAGTAGGTGGAACTTCGAGCCGCACTTTACACGGCTCGCCCCCCGGTTGTTGGGCGCCGCTTCAGCGCTCTCGCGCTTGCTGCCCAATCTGGGGGGACCCAACTCCTCATGCAGGAGGCTCTACATGGGGGTCGTACGGTCGATGGCGCTATACGCCGCGCCAGTGTGGGCGGATGCCCTGACGGCCCGCAACATCGCGGCGCTGAGAAGGCCGCAGCGCGCGATGGCCGTCAGGATGATAAGGGGATACCGTACGATCTCCTTCGAGGCAGCGAGCCTCCTAGCCGGATCGCCGCCCTGGGACCTCGAGGCTAAGCTCCTCGCGTCGCTCTATTGGTGGCGCGTGGAGGCGGTCGAGCGGGGTGAGCGCCTGGTGCCTCGACAGATCGAGGCACGCAGGGCAGAGCTCCGCCAGGTCTCAGTGGCGGAGTGGGAGACGCGCTTGGCGCGACCCACGGCAGGGCAAGCCGTCGCTATTGCGGCGGTGAGGCCCGTTTTGAAGGAGTGGCTCACCAGGAGCCACGGCGCCCTCAGCTTCCGGCTGACGCAGGTGCTTACTGGACACGGGTGCTTCGGTAGGTACCTGTGTCGCATAGGTCGGGAGCCGACGTCCCAGTGCCACCATTGTGGCGATGGTCGCGACGATACGGCGTTGCACACATTGGCGGAGTGCCCAGCATGGGCTGAGCAGCGCCGTGACCTCGTCGCGGCCGTAGGTGTCGCTGCGGGAAACCTCTCGCTTCCGGCCGTCGTCTCCGCGATGGTACGGAGCGAGGCAGGGTGGAGCGCCGTCGCCACCTTCTGCGAGGAAGTGATGCTCGCGAAGGAGGCGGCGGAAAGGGAGAGAGAGGCTGCCTCCTCTCTCCCCTCCCGCAGCAGACGAACTGGGCGTCGCAGGGTGGTCGCCGACTTACGACCACCCTAGGGCGTGGCCTGCGGACGGCAGACTCGGGGCGTCTCGCCGTCCGACCAGCAACAGGCCTCGAGGCGGCGGCGTCGTGTTCCGCACGCGCGCCTCGTAGTGGAGTCCTGCGGCCGGGTGGACAGCCGCAGTGATTGACGGGGCGCGCCTGACTCTTTACATCAGGCGCGCCAACGCCCGTCGGAGGGGTGCGACGAATGCTTCGGCGATACCCGCCCTTCCGACACATGGGCAATTGGAGGACACGGGTTGGGTTTTAGTCAGTAGGAGTCTGACAGTACCCTTCGCTCTTCCCCCAGAGCGGAGGGTCTCCATGATGGATTTCCCAACCATAAAAAAAAAAAAAAAAAAAAAAAAAAAAAAAAAAAAAAAAAGGTTAGGTTGGGGTGCATGTCAGTCGCCTCCTCGTGGCGCACCCTGGGCAACGGTGTCGGCGATCTTTTGTCGTCGGCAACGGCTAAGACTGACGGGGAGGGTATGCCACGGACCGCTCCTGGTACTTCTCTGATTAGCAGAGTGGACTGTGTGAGCGGCTTCGTGGCAAAGGGGAGTTTTGTGTAACGTCTGGTGCTGTTTTGTCTTGTCATTCGTTACATGTTGTATATAGTGTGAAATTGTAAAATTTGTTTGTGGCGTCTATAACATGTTCTGTGTTTTGTCTCCGGGGTTTATTGACCTCGGAGACCGAAGGAGGAACGCGTAATCCCGCTAAGTGAGGTGTCGTGGAACACGTCTCGCGGCCTCGAGCGGGACCGCGGGTCTTGCCTTAACCGGCCGGACCGTGAGGAAGACAACCTCTATAAAAATCACCCCGAATCCCAAGTGGCGACGCGGCACGAGGGGATGCATGGCTGATGGGAAGTTCAGTCGCGACCGCGATCCTCGTCAGGGCACCGGCCGACACCCTCGACGAGTCACGCAAGGCTTACCCAGGTACAGGGGGCACCACCTGGGCGGACCGACACTTCCCCCACACTCGTGGGACTTTATATGGATGCTTTAAAAAACAAAAACCCCAAAAGGACTCCGAGCTCCTTAAGCTCGGAACACGAAGGACCTGCTGCGCAAGCTGAAGGACTCTCAGAGTCGGACACTTCAGTTTGCAGCATGCAGACGGTGGAGTCACTTGTTTCTCCACACAAGGATGTGACATACGAACGGCGGAAGGGTGAAAAGCGGACCCACGCTGAGGACAGCTGCTCTGGCTCCGAGAGTGACGCGAGCGTGCAGCTGCAGAGTGAAAACTCGGACTCAGCAAGTAGGTGGCTGAAACCTGCAAATAAGAGAGGGCGAGGCCGGCCGCCCACTCACGGTAAATACGTGGGCTTGGGAAAGTCTCAAGCGGAACTCCGTGCGGCGAAAACGAAGGCCCGTGAGGACCGCTTCGAGACCGAAGACGCCCTGGCCGCTTACAGTGAAGCGGCCAAAGTTAATTTAGACGAGAGAGCGGCTCGTAACCGGAGTCGTCACATGGACGCGACCAATGAGGACGCTCAAAAGACGTCCGCTGCATTGGACCATACGGTGAAGGAGGCGTTGGACGTGGTACTTCAGGTTGCCAACAAGTCTGGCAATCTGAAGGGTACCTTCGTCAGGGCCCTGAAGACTGCCGCTGACACCATCAAAGGTGCGGTGGCGGAACTTAGAGCCCTGACCATGTCGGAGGAAGTGGCCCGGCTGGAAGCTGCGAACGCGAAGCTCTCCGGCCAGTTGGCGGAACTAAGGCGTGAAGTGGCCGATATGCGTAGGAAGCCGCCAGAAACAAACGAGGCGAAGCTGAAACAAATAATGGAGGAAGCGTTGAGGAGTAGCCGGGAGCAGTTCAGCAATATGCTGAACGCCCGGATGGAGGGCATTGAGCGGCGCCTCCTTCCGGAGCCTCGGCTGCGACCTCCGCTGGCCGCGGACCGCAGGGCAGAGCAGAGCAGAGCAGCGCAGACTGCGGCCCCTGCTGCGAAGGCACCGTCGGCACCACCCGTGTCGTCCGCCGCCAAAGCTGCGGAAAAGGGTGCGAGCACGAAGACGGCCTCGAAGAAGAAGACCAAACGCCCCAGCATGGCTGCCCAGGAGGCGGCAGCGGCTGCGGCGAAGAAGACTGCCCCCGCGCCGACTCCGAAGCCGGGCAGTTCTGCTGTGTCTTGGGCGGCTGTTGTTCGGCAGCCTGCGAGCAAGCCGCCCAAGAAGGCGACACCGGCGAAGACAGGGACGCCGAAGACCGTCCCAACGGCAAGGGACAAGAAGAAGGAGCGCAAAAGGCTTCGCTCTCCTCGCACCGCGGTGATCACGATCACCTTAAGACCCGGTGCAGAGGAGAAGGGCCTCAAGTACGAGACCGTCCTGGCTGAAGCCAAAAGCAGGATCAAACTCAGTGAGGTTGGCCTGACGACGGTCCGCTTCAGAACGGCGGCAACGGGAGCGCGGATGCTCGAGATTCCGCCGGGCACCGCTGACGCCGAGAAGTCGGCGGATGCCCTTGCGGAAAAGCTCCGCAGCGTCCTCAACCCGGAAGAGGTCCAGATCCATCGACCGACGAAATGCGTCGAGGTCAGAGTCATGGATCTGGACGACTCGGTGTCGTCGGAGGAGGTGGTGGCAGCTGTGGCCAGCGAGGGAGGATGCTCCGAAGGGGCGATCAGGCCGGGCGTGGTAGTCCGTTCTGCCAATGGCTGTAGATCGCTCTGGCTCAGCTGCCCTGTCGTAGCGGCCAAAAAGTTGATGGCTACTGGTAGGGTCAAGGTGGGGTGGATCTCGGCGCGAGTGCTTTTGCTCGAGCCGAGGCCACTTCGCTGCTACAAGTGTCTCGAAGGTGGCCACATGGGGGCCGTTTGTGACAGGGGTGTGGACCGCAGCCGTCTGTGCTTCCGCTGCGGTCAGCCCGACCACAAGGCCCGCGAATGCACCGCCGCTGAAGCGAACTGCATCCTGTGCTCAGCGGCCGGTAAAACTGCGACGCACGTCTTGGGCAGTAAGGCGTGCCAGGGCGGCAAAGGTCGCCCTGTTAAAAGAACGGGAGGTGCGGTGACGAAAGGGCCCGTCACCGTGTCCCAAAGGACTGAGGTGCCCATGGAGACCGCATAATAATGGCCCTGCGTTGTCTCCAGGCCAATTTAAACCACTCCGCCAGAGCCCAGGACCTTCTAGTCCAGAGCATGGCGGAGTGGCAAATCGGAGTGGCAATCGTGGCGGAGCCCTACGTCGTTCATTTACGGGACGACTGGGTCTCCGACCACGAGGGAGTGATCTCCATCGTCGCTCCCGCTATTCCCGGCGCCCCTGCGATCGATAGGGTTGCCAAGGGCAGAGGGTGCGTGGCCGCCGTTGTCAACGGAACGGCGTTCGTGGCAGTCTACGCCTCTCCTAACCGGAGTCTCGCCGAATTCGAGCAACTTCTCGTTGAGGTCGGGGCTCTGGTCGGGCAGTACTCACCGAGTCCGGTGATCGTCGCGGGGGACTTCAATGCCAAATCCACGGCTTGGGGCTCCCCTGCGACCGATGCCAGAGGAGAGGTGTTAGAGGAGTGGGCCGTGTCATCGGGACTCACGGCGATCAACAGGGGATCGGAGAGCACGTGCGTGCGGCAGCAGGGCGAGTCGATCGTGGACTTAACGTTCGCGTCCATCGCCCTAGCCCGCCGTGTTCGAGATTGGAGGGTGGAGACGGGGGTGGAGACTCTATCGGATCACCGATATATCCGATTTGATGTCTCCGCGGTTCCCGTCGTCCGGCCCGCTGTTGAGCGGTCAGAAGGTCCGCGGTGGAGTCTTGGTCGTCTCGATCGCCAGTTGGCAAAAGAGGCGGCCATCGTGGAGGCCTGGTGCGCCGGTTCCGACCCGGTCGTCCAGGTCGACCGAGAGGCCGACCGACTCGGTGCCGCCCTGTTTCGCATCTGCGATGCGGCGATGCCGAGGGTGAAGCCTCAGACTCCACGTCGCCGAGTCTACTGGTGGCGCCCGGAGCTACGGACGTTGCGGAGGGCGTGTGTTGCGGCCCGCCGCCAATACGCCAGGTCCAGACGGAGGCGGATACGCGATCACGACCTGGAGGAGGCTCTTTACACCTCCTACAGGGAGGCTTGCGTGTCGCTCCGAAAGGCCATCGCGCAGGCGAAGGAAGCGGCATGGGTGGAGTGGCTGGCGTCTCTCGACGCGGATCCGTGGGGGAGACCGTACAGGGTCGTGAGGCAGAAGCTCCGACCCTGGACACCCCCCGCTCACCACCACCATCCAGCCGCGGCTTCTGGGACGAATCGCGGAGGAACTTTTTCCGGAGCGCGGAGCGTTCGTCCCACCGGCGATGGAGCCCGAGATCGTGAGGGAGGTGCCGGACCAGGCGTCCCCGGTTACCGAGGCGGAGTTGTGCGCGGCTGTCCTGAAGCTTCGCTCGAAGAGGACAGCCCCCGGGCCTGACGGGATACCGGGACGCGTCGTGGCGATCGCGTCGGAGGAGTTGGGCGATGGCATGTGCCAACTGTTCTCGGCCTGCCTGGCTCAGGGTAGGTTCCCGAATCGGTGGAAAACGGGTAAGCTCGTTCTCATCCGCAAGGAGGGACGAGCCCCCGATCAGCCGTCGGCCTACCGGCCCATCGTGCTGCTCGACGAAGCGGGTAAGCTCTTTGAGCGTATACTTGCAGCCCGTCTAGTCGGTAGCATAGAGCCAGGCTTGAGCGAGTGGCAGTTCGGCTTTCGCCGGGGCCGCTCGACGTTGGACGCAGTCGCCAGACTGAGGGAGGTCGCAGAGGAGGAGGTCTCTCGGGGTGGGGTGCTGTTGGCAGTGTCGTTGGATATTTCCAACGCCTTCAACACTCTGCCTTGGGAAGTGGTACTGGAAGCCCTGAGTTACCACAACGTTCCGGACTATCTGCGACGAACCATCGCCGACTATTTCTCGGGTAGGGCGGTGGTGTTCCCGACGATGGAGGGAGTGAGCAGGAGGGAAATGACTTGCGGTGTTCCACAGGGCTCTGTACTGGGTCCTCTCCTGTGGAACATCGGCTACGATTGGGTGCTGCGCGGGGCCACGTTGCGGGGGGTCAGCGTGACCTGCTACGCTGACGACACCCTCGTGTCGGCCCGCGGCAGTACCCATCGGGAGGCGGCGTATCTTGCCACGGCGGGAGTGGCACATGCGGTCCACCGCATTCGTGCTCTGGGCCTTGAGGTGGCCTTGCACAAATCCGAGGCCCTAGTCTTTCATGGACCTCGGAACGTGCCACCTCAGGGCATGTCCATAACAGTCGGCGGAACTTCCATCACCATCGGGTCGACGATGAAGTACCTGGGACTCGTCCTCGATGGCAGGTGGAAGTTTGAGGAGCACTTCCGGCGCTTGGCCCCAAGACTGGTGGCTGCAGCCGGAGCGTTGGGGCGGATTTTGCCCAACGTCGGTGGACCGGGCGGTTCCTGCAGACGGCTGTACTCCGGCGTGGTGCGTTCGATGGCACTATACGGTGCGCCAATATGGGCGGACGCTCTGAGCAATCGCGTCAACGTCGCCTCGCTGCGACGTCCGCAGCGTGCGATGGCGCTCAGGGCGGCTCGGGCGTACCGGACGGTGTCATTCACCGCGGCCGGCTTGCTGTCCGGAAAGGCCCGCCATGGGACCTCGAGGCCGAGATCAACTCGAGTGTCTACTGGCGGGTCAAGGCGGCAAGAGCGAGCGGGAACGGACCGCTACTGCGCGAGGTACAGCAGTGGAGGGAGGAGGCAAGACGCCGCCTCATGGAGAAGTGGGAGGATCGGCTGCGAGTTCCGGATGCCAGTGGGGAACTCGTAGCGGCGATCCGGCCCGTGTTGAGAGAGTGGGTCGAGCGCAAGCACGGCCCACTGACGTACCACCTGACGCAGCTCATAACCGGTCACGGCTGCTTCGCCAAATACCTGTGCGAAGTGGTCGGGAGAGAGCCGTCGGTGGTGTGTCTTCATTGCGACGACGGAGCCGTGGACACGGCCGAGCACACGCGCGCAGAGTGCCCAGCCTGGGCGGAGCCTCGCGCAGTCCTGTCCACAGCCATTGGAGCGGACCTATCGCTTCCGGCCCTAATTAGAAAGATGGTCGCGAGTGAAGAGGCCTGGGCGGCGTTACGGGTCTTCAGCGAAGCCGTAATGTCCGCGAAGGAGGAGGCGGAGCGACAGCGGGAGGACGATCCTAACTCCCTCCCGCTGCGCCGACGGAGACCCGGTCGGCGGCGCCGCGACCATCTTGGCCGGTTGCTATGACCTGACTTGACGCAGCGGCGGCGGACCTTTACATCCGTCGCCGCATATCCCGGATGTGACACAGTGCTATCGGCAGCGGACTTTTACATCCGCTGTCGCATAGCCCTGACCTGATTTGACGTAATGTAGTCGGCAGCGGACCTTTACATCCGCTGCCGCCCTGAATTGATTAGACGAAGCTTAGTCGGTAGCGGACCTTTACATCCGCTGCCGCCGCCGAGCCTCCAGTGGCGGACTCGGGGGGAGTCCGTCACGGTTCAGACGGAGGCGGAGTGTCGGAAGGTGCGCCGTAACACCCTGGCGTGCCTTTCGCGAAGTGTCGCCCTCATTTGCGACAGCCGCTGGCAGGGTCGCGGTGGTGAGCCAAACGCGTTCCCGTGGCCCTGCCGCCTTGCGGAGAGGCGGAAATCCTAGGAGGTTTTAGTGGGTAGGACGGGGCCTTCTGCCCCGGGAGTCCCACATATCCGTCCCGGTCCCCCTTCGGCCGGGCGGAATGCGTAAATGCATTTCCTCCTAGTAAAACAAAAAAAAAAAAAAAAAAAAAAAAGGTTAGGTTAGGTTAGGTTAGGTTAGGTTAGGTTAGGTTAGGTAGTTAGGTTAGGTTTGTTTTTTTTTTTTTTTTTTTTTTTTTTTTTTTTTTAA